>NC_085845.1:203513742-203813742 GCF_035594765.1 Anolis carolinensis | reverse complement strand
GCGCAGGAGTGCGAGGATAGCAGCTAAGAATGTACCCAATTAAGTCTGCTTTTCGTGAGAATCTTTAAGGAGTCAGACATCTGGTCTCGGAGTTTAGCTTTCGTTTCTGGTTCTCAGAGAACTGCTTCGGCGGGAAAGTTAGACTCTATATAGGTGTTTTACCCGCGTAGTAACTTCGCGGAGTCAATTCGTCAGCCTCCGGAGCGAGTTGTGTCTGGACAGCGCGCTCCGATTCAAGCCTCGTTCCTGCTCAAGCCTTGCCTTGTTTCCAGCCTTCGTTCCTGTTTCCCAGCCTTTGTTTACCTACGGATCTTGCCTTGTTTCCCAGGACTAACCCTTGCCTTGTTTCACGGATTTTACCAAGTTATTCCACGGACCTTGTTCTTGTTCCTCGTTACCTTGTTCCACGTTTCAAGCCTTGTTTCAAGTATCAAGTTATTTCCTAGCCTTGCTCAAGTTCATGGACTAAAGGACCTTGTCATCTCCCCTCACTTTGCCTGGCAAAGTGAGTGTTTCGGTTATTGGATTACAACTTTGGGCCTTAATATTTCATATTGGACATTGTTTCTTTGGACTAATTTTGACCTTTCCTGAAAGGTCTGCTTCTGGACTAACTTTTACATTTGCTTTTACTAACTTTATATATTTCCTTAATAAAGATATTAGATAGAATCTGGCCTCTGCGTATGGTTATTGGTGCTCTGTAGCCTGGGTCGTGACAGCAGATGAAAGAGGGGAGCCGGAAGGAGGGATCAGCCCCAGCCGGGAGGAGAGCAGAGCCAAGAGGGAACGTGAGCACCAGCAGGAGCGGCTGCTTCGTGTGCGGCCGGTTGGGCCACAGGGCTGCCGAGTGCTGGCAGAGAAAAGGGGAAGGCGGAGGCCCACCCAAACCAAGAGCCGTGGCAGGAAAACGCGCCGAGGAAGAACCACCGATGAGGGACCATTCGGGGGGGGTGGTGGTAAGTCAGGACAAAGCTATGATAGTGGTCCCCATTCAGCTTGAAAATGGCAGCAAACAAGCAACATGCAAAGTGTTTGTGGATTGTGGATGTTCCAGGAACATCATTTCCCCTGAATTAGCCGGGGGATTGGGATGCAAAAGAACGAGCCTAGAATCCCCAATAGCATTTTCGCAGTTGGACGGATCCACAGCATCAGGATCGTTAGCTAGGCACAGTGTCGAAGATGTAAAGTGTAAGATAGGGAGTTGAGACAAGAAATGTTAAGGAAATGCCACGATAACAAGGGTGCAGGTCATCTAGGCCCTACCAGGACTATTAAACTGTTGGCCAAACAATGCTGGTGGCCCGGAATGAGGAAAGACGCCAGGGGGTACGTCACGCAGTGTGAATTATGTGCAGAGGGCAAAACACCACCTGGGAAGCCCCAGGGGCTTTTGCAGAAGGTGGTGGAGCCCATGAGGCCATGGGAATGCGTGGCAATGGATTTTGTAGGCAAACTACCCCCCAGCAGAGGCCACAGATACATTTGGACAATATTGGACCTATTCTCAAAACAGGCGCACTTTGTGGCCCTGCCAAAACTCCCCTCGGCTGAAAAGCTCGTGGATTTGTATGTAAAGCACGTCTATCGCCTACATGGGTGCCCCGACAAAATAATTAGCGACCGGGGAGTCCAATTCACTGCAAAATTTTGGGGAAAATTCTTACAGCTGTTAGGAGCAGAAAGGAATCTGAGCTCGGCCTTTCATCCCGCGACCAACGGGGGGGGGTCGAACGTACCCAACAAACACTGTGCCAATTCTTGAGGATGTACACCAATTATAGACAGGACGATTGGTCAGACCTTCTGCCTTTTGCTGAGAGGCATTTAACGGGGCCGTACATTCGGCCACAGGTCGTGCCCCATTCGAAATAGTATACAGACAGGAGGTGGCACCTTTCCCCAGGCTACCCGAGTGGAAGGAAGGAGAGGGCCAGACCGACAAGGAATGGCCGGCTAAAATTAAGCAAGGGTGGCAGAACGTGGTGGAGGCATTGCGGGAAACGCAAAAGAAGTACAAGCTCTTTGCAGATCGTAGGCGCCGAGAGGGGGACAAATTGGGCGAAGGAGATCTGGTTTGGCTGAGCACAAAAAACCTGAAATTGGGGTTCCCATCTAAGAAATTAGCTCCACGCTATATAGGGCCGTTCAGGGTGGCGAAAAGAATAAACGAAGTGACCTATCAGCTGAGGCTACCCAAGAACCTAGGAAAGGTACACCCGGTATTCCATTGCAGCCTGTTAAAAAAGTATAAAGGAACTCTGGACAACGGAGAACAATAGTTGTGTTAAATCTTTTCCTTCCAGGACGAAGGGGAGGAGGACGCCATGTCAGAGCCCTGCTACTAGAGCCTGGGTGTGGCTCTGAGTTTCAGGGTCACTGACATTGATAAGACACCTACGTCTCAGGACTCGGAGAAGAAACGGCTGCTGGACTTGGCGGGGAATCTGCACGGGGTTTTGCTGAGACTTTTCAAATGAGGGGGAGGGTATATAAAGGATGGTTGGCCGGAGCCTCCCATTCTTGGCTTTTCTGATGTCTATGTTTCCTGCAGTAAAGTTTCTGGTGATACCACAGAGTGTCTTGTGTGTTCATTCAGGAGCGGCTGTAGTGAGCTGACAGCAACTCCAGAGGTTCTCCAAATCAACTCCAGAGGCATTGTCTAGGTCTTCCTATGCAACCCTAGAGTCATTGGCTAGGTACTTGACTGTGCAATTATAGTCCAACAAAGTCTTTGAAAGTTGTAATCCACAGACAGAACTCGATAGTTCCACACAGAGTCAAAGACAGCAAGTAATCCGAGGTTGCAGAGATCCAAACAAGGCGTAGCAATTTCAACAACTGTAATCCGCATGGAAAACATCCACTAGGAGTAACGAGAAACAGGAGCAACAAGGCAAGGCCTAACCGAGAGTCAGCAGGCTCAAACTCTCTCCAGGTATCTTGAGAAACAGCACGGGAAACTAGGCAAGAAACAGGGACTGGAACTGAGATGCTTCTCCCAAGGAAAGCAATGTTGACAGTGCAAGGAAATCCGAGAGTGAGGTCCCTTTAAGGGATTCTCAAGGCTACCTGCCCTGAGAATCCAGGCATCTCCCGTTTCACAAGGGAAAGTTGACTCAACAGCGTTTGAGAGCTAAGCATCTGCTGCACCTTAGACATTCTCTTTCACTCCTTTCTTGTGAGATAGATTGTCTGCGGTCAAAGAATTCATCCTCCCCTGCCGCCTCTCCATCTGATGAATCCAAACTTGGGTGATCATCAGAATGTTCCCCAATTAACTGTTTTTCTGAAGATTCAACAATAGGCAGCTGCAAGATCACTGGGCTCGGATCCCAATCCTGCAGAGGCCCATCATCCGATTCAGTCTCTGAGTCAACTTCCATTTCCTGTGGAGGTTCTGATCCTGATGGTTGGGCTACAACACTATCCCGCCCGCTCAGGGCCCCCCAGCCCCTCCCCTCCTCAGCTGGCAACTCCAGCTTTATTGTAGAGATTATCAACAGGTGTAGGTTTGATACATCCTGTGATTATTCTGCATGTTTCGTTCAGTGCTATGTTCACCTGTTTCGCTTGGGCAGACTTGTGCCAAACAGGGCAGGCATACTCAGCAGTTGAGTAAGACAAGGCCAGGGCTGATGTTCTTATTAATTTTGGGTCTGCACCCCAATGACCAGCTGATTCCTAATCCATCTTCAAAGAGGTTAGGTAAAATTGCAAACCAATACACACATACAATACAGTAAGCAATAAGATACATAGCAAACCACTAGTGGGAGCTTGAGAAGATTACTATTCAATATATTAGAATTATTATATTACAATATTAGTAATATAATAATTAGGATGCCAAGTCACCTTATCTGTCTCCTGAGGAATCTGTATCACAGCCAAGTCATAACAGACCATGGAACAACAGACTGGTTCAAGATTGGGAAAGAAGTGCGGGAGGGCTGCATCCTCTCAACTGACCTATTCAACTTGTATGCAGAACACATCATGTGATGTGCGTGGCTTGACGAATCCAAGGCTGGAGTTAAAATTGCTGAAAGAAACATTAACAACCTTAGATATGTAGATGATACCACTCTGATGGCTGAAAGTGAGGAGGAGATGAGGAGCCTTCTCACCAATGTGGAAGAAAGGAGAAAGCGCAAAAGCCATGCTGCAGTTAAACATTAAGAAAACCAAGATTATGGCAACCAGACCGATTGATAACTGTATAGCATTTAAATCTGGATGATTGCTGTCTATAAATCTTATTATTTGTATTATTGTGAACATTATTATGTATATGAGGCTCTAATATACATATTGTGTTCGTTCTATGGTTTGAACCTTTATCATGGTGCACATTTTTCATATATTGTTTAAAATGGACAGCTGTGTTTAGTTATCATTATACTGTTACCGCCACCGCCAGCCGAAAAGCCCCCCCCCCCCCCCCCAGTCCCAGGACAACATGTCAGAGCCAGTAACCCTAAAGGAAGGAGAAGCCATCAGAGGAATCTAGCCCAGGGCAAAATCTAAGGCTGAATTTACCCAATCTTAATGAACAAGTCAAAGACGTCTAAGGCAACAGTAACAATCCTAGAACATCCACTGAAAACAAAAAATAAAAATTCAGAAATACCTTGGGGAATGTTTGTCATATTGTTTCCTTTCTGTGGGAGATCCTTGTGTTCTGACTGCCCAGCATGTAATCTGCTTTTGGACATTTAATAACAGCCCATTAGCACTAACTTAGCTGCTAAGACACCTGCATACAAATCACAGTGTTTGTAAAGACAAAGAAAGTATTTTTGTCCAATGCAAATTGGGCGAATTAAACCAAAGCAAGACAAGTTTATCCTCCCAAGCTCTTGCCAGCAACAATGAAAAGGCGATCAAGCTTTAAGTAAGTTACCATGTGGTTAAGGCTGGGAAGGCATATACAATAGGCTTGTGCATGTGGTGCGGTTGTTTTTGGGACTCGTACATTCTTCAGATGTCCAGCACTTCCGAAGGGGTTTTCGATGTGCCTGGAGAGAGTGAGAAAGCCTGGTGGCAGAACTGGAGGAAGAGGAGTTTGGCCCAGCTGTAGAACAAGTAGAACAAACCACTTCCATTAATCTGGGAGAACAACTGATGCTCAAACAGGTCATACAGGTGAGAAACCTGGAGAAAGCCTATCATGATGATTTTTCCCCCAGGCCAGGGCAAACTGGGTTAACACAACATCACATATCCACAATTCCAGGGAAAATAGTAAGGAGTCCAGGAAGAGAATGGCCGCAAAAGTTAAAAGAGGTAATCAATAGGGAGGTAGAGGCTATGTTGGAGCTAGGGGTCATTGAGGAGTCCCACAGTCCATGGCAAAATCGGCCAGGGCCACTTTTTACTTACTTACTTAGGCAATCCCTTGTAGGCTGGGGATGATGGTCCTCCCATTCGGGTGTCTTGGAGGTGTGTCCATAGGTGAATGAAGAGACCTATTCTTCATCCGCATGTTGTTCCGCAGTGAGGACATCGGTTTTCGGGTGGAAGGCGGTCCCGGTCAGTGTTGGCTTGACGTGCTTTCCTCTAGGCCCGTTTCTCCCTTAAGCCCTCCATTCGTGCCTATTTGAACTCCACAGCAATGCTGGTCACAGCTGACCTCCAGTTAGTGCACTCAAGGGCCAGGGCTTACCAGTTCTCAGTGTCTATGCCACCGTATTTAAGGTTGGCTTTAAGACCATCTTTACATCTCTTTTCCTGTCCACCTACTTTCCGTTTTCCGTTCTTGAGTTGGGATTATAGTAACTGCTTTGCGAGACAGTGTTCACACAACGTGGCCAGTCCAGCGGAGTTTATGGCGTAGGAGCATCGCTTCAGTGCTAGTGGTCTTTGCTTCTTCCAGCACACTGACATTTGTCTGCCTGTCTTCCCAAGATATTTGTAGAATTTTTCAGAGGCAACGCTGATGGAAACGCTCCAGGAGTTGAGTGTGATATCTGTAGACAGTCCACATTTTGCAGGCACATAGCAGGGTTGGGAGGACAGTGGCTTCATAAATGAGCATCTTGGTATTTCTACGGATGTTCCGATCATCAAACACTCTCTGCTTCATTCGGAAAAATGCTGCACCCGCAGAGCTCAGGTGGTGTTGTATTTCAGTGTCAATGTTGACTTTTGTGGAGAGGTGTCTGCCAAGGGGGCAGAAATGGTCAACTTTTTCTAATGTAACATAACATTAGCCAGTACTAGTATCCAAAACAGGTGGTGGTATATGTTTTTGTATTGATTTTCATAGGCTAAATGCAATTTTTAAGTTCAATGCCTACCCTATGTCCAGAATCGACGAATTATTGAGCAAGCTGGGAAATGCAAATTATGCCACATTCTTAGATTTAATTAAAGGCTATTGGCAGATTCCTTTCATAAAGGACTCCTGAGGGAAAACAACTTTTGCCACTTCTAATGGGCTCTACCATTTTAGCCTCATGCCCTTTGGGTTACATGGGGCCACAATGACTTTTCAGAGACCAGTACAGGATTGTGCTGCTGCCGATATCGACGATATCATTATTTTCAGTTCCTCCTGGGAAGCTCACCTGATCCATTTACAGAAAGTTCTCAACACTCTTAGGCAAGCTGGTCTCACTGCTAATCCCAAGAAATGTAAAGTGGCACAAACCGAGTTGCCTTACCTAGGTTACATGTAGGAGGGGGGGCAAATTAGAACAGTACCTGAAAATCCAACAATTTTTGGAGTTGGCAGGATATTATTGTAAATTTGTTTCGCATTTTGCCAGTCTAGCTTCTCCTTTAACTGATCTGATTAGGAAGAGGTGTCCTAAGAAAATCAGATGAGGGAAGAGAGAGGGACAGGTATTTCAGGGACTGAAAGACAAGCTATGTCAGGCTCCAGTATTGACTGCACCTGATTTTTCTGAGCCCTTTATTGTTCAAATGGATCCTTGGGAGTATGATTGGGGGCACTCTTGGCACAGTGGAGGGGCTCGGAAGAACATCCTATCTTGTATTTGAGCCAGAAATTAAGTCCTAGAGAACGTTATTGAATGGGAGGCACTGGCTGTAAAATAGTCTACATACACCTTAAGACACTATCTGTGGGGTGCCCCTTTTCTGTTAGTCACAGATCACATAGAATCATAGAATAGTAGAGTTGGAAGAGACCTCATGGGCCATCCAGTCCAACCCCCTGCCAAGAAGCAGGAAAATCTCATTTAAAGCACCCCCGAGAGATGGCCATCCAGCCTCTGCTTAAAAGCCTCCAAAGAAGGAGCCTCCACCACTGTCCAGGGGAGAGAGTTCCACTGCAGAACAGTCCTCACAGTGAGGAAGGTCTTCCTGATGTTCAGGTGGAATCTCCTTTCCTGTAGTTTGAAGCCATTGTTCCATTGCGTCCTGGTCTGCAGGGCAGCAGAAAACAAGCTCCCTCCCTCCTCCCTATGACTTCCCTTCATGTATTTGTACACGGCTATCATGTCTCCTCTAAGCCTTCTCTTCTGCAGGCTAAACATGGCCAGTTCTTTAAGCCGCTCCTCATAGGGCTTGTTCTCCAGACCTTTGATCATTTTAGTTGCCCTCCTCTGGACGCTTTCCAGCTTGTCAACATCTCCCTTCAACTGTGGTGCCCAGAACTGGACACAGTGTGATTCCAGGTGTGGTCTGACCAAGGCGGAATAGAGAGGGAGCATGACTTCCCTGGATCTAGACGCTATACCCCTATTGATGCAGGCCAGAATCCCATTGGCTTTTTTAGCTGCCGCATCACATTGTTGGCTCATGTTTAACTTGTTGTCCACAAGGACTCCAAGATCTTTTTCACATGTACTGCTATCGAGCCAGGAGTCCCCCATTCTGTATCTTTGATTTCCATTTTTTCTGCCGAAGTGAAGTATCTTGCATTTATCCCTGTTGAACTTCATTTTGTTAGTTTCGGCCCATCTCTCTAATCTGTTAAGATTGTTTTGAATTCTGCTCCTGTCTTCTGGAGTGTTTGCTATCCCTTCCAGTTTGGTGTCATCTCAAACATGATGATCGTGCCTTCTAACCCTTCATCTAAGTCGTTAATAAAGATATTGAACAGAACTGGGCCCAAGACGGAACCCTGCGGCCCTCCACTCGTGACTTCTTACCAAGATGAAGACGATGCATTGGTGAGCACCCTTTGGGTTCGTTTGCTTAGCCAATTACAGAGCCACCTAACCGTAGTTTTGTCTAGCCCACATTTTACTAGTTTGTTTGCCAGAAGGTCGTGGGAGATTTTGTCGAAGGCCTTACTGAAATCCAGATACGCTACATCCACAGCATTTCCTGTATCGACCCAACTCTATCGAAAAAGGAGATCAGATTAGTCTGGCATGACTTGTTTTTGGTAAATCCGTGTTGGCTATTAGCAATGACTGCATTTGTTTCTAGATGTTCGCACACCACTTCCTTAATGATCTTTTCCAGTATCTTGTCTAGTATTGACGTGAGGCTGACCGGATGGTAATTGTTTGGGTCATTCTTTTTTCCCTGTTCTTGTGGTGGCACTGGATGAAGGATGCCAATCCTAGATCGACTAGATGGTATCTTAGTCTATGCATTCATCATTTCTCACCGGCATGGCAAGGAACATGATAATGTCAATTATTTCTCTCGACAGGAAAAGCTTGTCAGAATGCAAACACTGGGTGGTTCCCTCTTGGAGGTGGTGGTGGAGGCGTGTAAGGGGGAGGCAGTAGAGGGTCCCAACCAGGAATTGGAAAGAAGCTGTGATGTCCTGTGACTGCAACCACTGAGTTTCACAAACAAAAGATTGATTCAGGACAATCGTCGTATCCCTCAGAGAGAATTTTCAAGCATAATCGGCATTTCACAAGAACGTGTGGGTCACATTATTGCTTCGTTTGGCTATCGGAAGATCTGTACACGATGGGGACTGCGAGATGCCGGTTGCGGAAACAGTGTGTTGAGTTCTTCCGTGACGGCTTCAGAAAACTTGTTCATTGTTGGCAGAAATTTATCCAATTGTCTGATGATTATGCGGAAAACTGAATAGTGGTAGTTAAGGAGCACATTCTAAGGATTATTTCTGTGTTTATTAAAATATTCCCATCCAAACCCAAGTAACGAAGATGGAGCCATTACTTTTCATTCAACCCTCATAAAATTAGATAATTAGGAAAAAGAGTGAAGGGTTAAGAAAAAGAAGAAGGGATAAGAAAAAAAAGAGGAAAAAGAGGAAAGTTTGGAGGTGGGGGGAATGTGTATGTGTGTGTGTGGGGGAGGGGGATGGGGTTGTTGGTTGATTTCCTGTCTCTTTCGTTGGGATTTTGAGTCTTTTCTTGAAGTTGCTTTTGTTCTCTACTGCCCTTCGTTTTTCTTATTTCTATCTCTTTCATGGTTCTTTCATAGTTAAACTGACATTTTTGGGAACCGGGAGCCCACAATTCTTGATGTACTGCAGATTGTCTCCTTTTGCACAGTGTGTCCTCCAAGCCTTCCTGAAAGAATAAGATACATGTTATTTCTCTGGTTGGAGCCCCCGGTGGCGCAATGGGTAAAACCTTTGTGCCGGCAGGACTGCTGGCTTGAAGGTTGGATTGCTGACCTAAAGGTTGCTGGTTTGAATCGAGCCCGGGGAGAATGCAGATGAGCTCCCTCTGTCAGCTCCAGCTCCATGCGGGGACATGAGAGAAGATTTCCACCACGATGCTAAAAACATCAAAACATTTGGGCATCTGTCCTTGCAGATGGCCAATTCTCTCATACCAGTAGAGACCTGCAGTTTCTCAAGTCGCTCCTGACATGAAAAAAAATTATCTGGTGGCTACTGGGCGTGTGTGTGTGGGGGGTGGGGGTGGGGTGGGGTGGGGGGTGGTCATCCACACTGGGGAATGAATGCAGTGTGGCCACACTTCCACTGCTATGCAGTCCTGGGAGTTGTAGTTTGGGAGGGAAGGCTAAGGGAAGGGTTTGGCAGGGAAGGCTAAGGATCTTGCAAAACTACAGCTCCTATTACTCACCAAGTGTCCAGCCCTTTGTGGTGCTTGATATGTCTTTTAAGACATTGAATATCATCTGATAGGTCTTCGTTTAGGAAATCTGCCAAAATATATACATTAGCATATGTAAGCGGTGTTGCCTGGGAATGCATTTTGTGAGCATAGCATTCTGTGAAGAGCTGGGTTTCCTCACAGTAAGGACTGCTTTTTCCAGCTCTCTTCCGTCCTTGCCTGGTACTCACAAAATGTCACAATGGAGACGGTCCTGCACTCCTAGAGTTTCATTATGGCAACATTCTAATATTCTTCCATTTCTCCTCTCTCTTATTGTGTCGGCCATTAGCAATTCCTATCTACCCATATACTGCCCTCTTGTGCTTACACCTGAGGCCCGGGGCCAGAACTGGCCCCCTGGGTGCTCACTTCAGGCCCTCCTCATTTTCCCTGTCTCGAGCGCTCTCAGACACCATGTGTCTCACCCTCCTCTTGGCATAAGGATGGTGCGCGCAACCCCATTCTTTTGCAAGGAGGACAGCGTGAGGAAGGCATGCAGTGGTTGAGAGCCATCTTGAGCGCTCTCAGCCACCATGTGTCTCACCCTCCTCTTGGCATAAGGATGGTGCGCGCAACTCCATTCTTTTCCAAGGAGGACAGCTTGAGGAAGGCATGCAGTAGCTGAGAGCCCTCTTTTGCGCTCACAGCCACCATGTGTCTCACCCTCCTCCTGGCATAAGGATGGTGCGCGCAACCCCATTTTTTTGCAAGGAGGACAGCTTGAGGAAGGCATGCAATGGTTGAGAGCCCTCTTTTGCGCTTACAGCCACCATGTGTCTCACCCTCCTCCTGGTATAAGGATGGTGTGAGCAACCCCATTCTTTTGCAAGGAGGACGGCTTGAGGAAGGCATGCAGTGGCTGAGAGCCCTCTTGAGCGCTTTTAGGCACCATGTGTCTCACCCTCCTCCTGGTATAAGTACGGTGCGAGCAATCCCATTCTTTTGTAAGGAGGACGGCTTGAGGAAGGCATGCAGTGGCTGAGAGCCCTGTCAAGCGCTCTCAGCCGCTGCCTGTCTTGCCCTCAGAGGACAGTCTCAGGATTGGAAAAGGAGGATGGGGAGGAGGATCGGGGCAGTCTCCGCACCTCCTGCCTTCCTCCTCGAATAGGGACAGGGCAGGCAGGGACGACAACCTGATCATGACCTAGGCCCTGCCCTGTCCTTCCCCTCCTGGCCCTAACCTCTCCCAGGTCGGTGTCACAGAGATTCTGGCAGTAAGGAAGTCACTTACAAGTGCAGCAGGTTTGGCAGACATTCCATGAGTGTCTGGAATTATCCCGGCAATGATCTCTGTTGCTCAGTTTGAAAATCCCGTAATCCCTGTGGGTTCCTTTGAACGTAGTGATGTCTCCGCTATCCAGATTACTAACATGAATAGCAAAACAGAGCCCTGGAACAAAGCAAGGCAATTCAATCCTTATGTCGAGGATGGAGCAGTCTCTAAAAGCTTTCTTTATTGGTACTTTCCACCCACAACACCATGTAGAGAGCGCTCCCCATCCAAGAAGAAAGCCAGGTATGCCCCAATTTAGTATATGTCTTCATTGGAGATCTCAAAACGGCAGCGTGCCACTCTTTTGGCAGGAGAGATTTCATGCTTTCGCCCAGCCTTGTGCTAGAAGCAATACAAGGATGCTTTCAGGTCTCCCCTTATCCTCCATATGGCTGTGTTAGGCTGCATCTACAGGTGTGGGAGGAGGAGATGAAGGAACCAAAGCTTATGAAATAATTTACCCCTCCCAACCAGAGAGGAGATGATGCAAGCTGTCAGCGCTGTGATCTGTGGTTTGGGCTCGTAGACACATCACGCCTAGTTCATGCAACAGGGTGCATAGACATAATTAGGAAATGGAGAAGTAGAGATTTCACCTGCTAGGGAAATGTGGTAAGGTTCCTCGGAACTGTTTACAGTGATGTATAAAAGGGAGCCAAAGCCTTGGTGGGCGCGGTAGTCCTTTGCTTTGCTTGCATCAAGGTACTTGCATATTGCTCACCTTTTTCACAGCTGTGATTAAAAATAAGACTTTTTTTCTCCTACCCGGAATTTTGTGGTTCTTGGTGAGTCCTCCCTCCATCAGCCCCAAAATCTCTTTCGGCGGCGTGGGTGGGGGTTGGGGTCCACTACAGAGAGAGTATAACCAAATACGAATATTGTATAGATATTAGGAAATATTGTATTGGTTCATGCATATAGAAAGGTTGCTTACCTGTAACCATGTTTGTTTGAGTGGTAATCTGTGAATTCACACTAGTGGAAATAACTTTGCTTGCGCAGGCTCCAACTGAAACTCTCCCAAATTGAATATTTCAAATTTTGGTGGTAACCCCGCCCCTCTACTCGCAGGACATAAAAGGCAGCCCTGGGCGCATGCTCCCCAGTTCCTGCTTCACAAAGGTGACGAGAAAGGGAGAGATTTCCTAGAGGGGAGGAAGCGTGGGTTTGTGTGAATTCACACAGTACCACTCAAAGAAACATGGTTACAGGTAAGCAACCTGTCCTTTTTCTTTGTGTACTCTGTGAATGCACACTAGTGGAGACTACCAAGCTAGGTGTAGACAGGTGGGACAGAGCAAACCCGACAATGAGTTGAGTGTCCAAACACATTATTTATTAAGGCACATATAGAGGCAACAACAGTGCAAGCCAAAGAGGCCTACATTACAGTCCATGTGCAAGGTATATAAGGAATCAGAGGTAGGCTCAGGGGTACTGTGGCCACCCAGTACAGCTGAGGAGGTCGTGTGCCATAGCCACAAAATATCTCAGTGATAAAGGATGAGATCCACAACAGGTGGGGAAGAAGGTAAAATCATCTTGAAGTCACAACCCTTGAAAAAGGGGGAACAATTTTTTAATAAACATATAAGAAACAGTGAACTCTGAGTCTTATAGAGGGAATCCCTCTAAGGAATGCTATAGATGCTGCCAGGTCCCTTGTAGACCAAAGGGGGAGGAGGGCAGCAGGCCAGTTGGTATGAAAGTTTTATGGCTTGAGCAATCCTGTGGGAAAGTCTCTGGGATGAGATTGGGTTTGCCATCTTATCTGAGGCATAGGAAACAAAGAGTACGGAACCGAGAAATCTTGTAGGCATAAGCCCGAGAAGTGGAGGGTTTGTGGGTCGCCTGACGGATTTTTTGCAGGCCAGGATGAGAGGTATTCATGTCAAAATGTTCCATGCCGAGAGGTGAAGAGAGTGGGATTGGGGGGAACATGTAGAAGAGTTCCGCCGACCAGTCGAGGAGAAAGGCATCTCCTAAGCATCCTGGGGCTACTCCTAGGGATAGTCTTGCTCCGTACCAAGGTAATAAAACATTCTGGGGAGAGGCAAAGAGGTCGATTGTCATCCATCCACACTTGTCGAAGATGGAATGGAGAACATCCAGATCGAGCTGCCACTCGTGGGAGGACGTTGTCATCCTGCTGAGGGAGTCGGCGAGGTGGTTTTGTTTGCCTGGAAGGTGCAGGGCCAGGATGGACATGTTGTGAGCTATGCACCAGAGCCAGAGATGGGTGGAGAGGTGAACTCCCCACACAAACTTTGAGGAGTCGGTTGTTATGGTCATTATGCTTGTCCACCAGGACAGGGATCGACAGATGACTTGTGGTACCGTGAGGTAGATCGAGTTGGGGTGTCGTGACGGCTTGAAGACATCGATGAACCACTACTGTAATGCTCTGAGGCACAACCTGCCGAAATGAGTGACCAGGAAGGTGGAGGCCATGTGGCAGAGAAGTACCTGGATGGATCGCGCCAGAACTCTGCGATTGTATTTGCTAAGGGTGATCTCTTGTTGTAAAGCCAGGAACCTGTCTGGTGGTAGGAATGCTATTTGTGAGACGAAGTCAAAGAAGGTGCCTATGAACTTTATATTTCTCGACAGAGTGAGATTTGACCTTTCTGTGTTCAGTTGCAGACCTAGTGAATCCAGTAACTGGAGCCTATGTGTAACATGGAGCTCGAACGTAGTGGGGTCGAGTCTGACCAAAAGCCAGTCATCCAGAGAGGGAATGATGATGATCTCTTGCTTTCTGAGGTGGGCTGCGACAACTGCTATGACTTTGGTAAACACCCTCGGTGCCATCATCAAGCTTAACGGCAGACTGTAAGATGAGGTTCTCGACTGTGAGGATCTCAGGTGATGGGTTGGTGAGGAAGACACAGCCGGCTGGAGCACTAATGCACTTCGAACACTAATGCATATCGATCTCGAACAATACGGAGCACCCAGGCATCTGAGGTGATAGTCTCCCAGGTATTTGCAAAGGCGGCCAGGCAATCGCCAAATTGTGGAGTTTGGTGGTGAGGTAGGGGTGAGGATTGGGGACCTGGAGGAGTGATGACGGTGGCAGTGGTAGGCAAGGTGGGGGCAGTATTGAGGAGTACACCGAAAAAACTTGACGGTGAGTCTGGTTGCTGGCAGAAGGAGTTTGACCCCTATGCTTGGGGGGCTGTTGATGCCAATGTTGCTGTTGCTACTGGTTTTGCTGCAGCGGTCTCGAGGAGTGTCTATAGCCCTGTGGTTAGAAGGGCTGGTGGGAATAGCAAGGGAACCATTGGTTTTACCAGCGGGTCCTTTGAGCATGTGATTGTTGCACTCCACATTTTGCTGCCAAGATCTTAAAGTCATGATTGGACTTGAGTTTATCATTGCTCCCTGCATTAAGGAGATCCAAAGTGTTAAAGGGAAGGTCTTCTATTACTTGCCTCGACAAGGAAGAGAGACTGGAAGATCTGAGCTAGGAGTGGCAGCGAATAGCAACCGCGTGAGCAATCATCTTACCAGCGGTGTCGCCCATTGATTCGCCATATGGATCTGCTGATGGGCCAGAGAGTCCGCTTCTTGTTACAGGGTCGTCAGGACTGAATTATCCTCATCAGAAGCTTGGTGAAGAAGGGCTGGGCTTTTCCCCACAATATCTGTTGGTAAGCCCCCATGCGGGCCTCATAGTTTGCCATTCTGCCGAGGAGCAGGGCTCCGGAGTAAAGCTTTCGACCCACTGCATCGAATCATTTGCTCTCTCCATCACTCGGCATATTAGATTGCCAGCCGGAGGATTGGGCTGCCTTGACCACCACCGAGTTTGGATCAGGATGGTGTTTCAGACACTCGAGTGAGGCGTCATCAGTTTGGTACCATGCTTCGAACCTCTTCGAGGTCGGCGGTATTGACAACGGAGCCTTCCAGGATGCCTGGATCACATCCAACAAGTAAGGAAGAAAGGGTAGTAGGGTGGCTGGAGGGGCTTCTGCCTGGACCCTCTTAAAGACAGGGTCGGTAACAGCCTTCGATGTTTGCTTTATTTCTAGGCCTAGAGCGTCCGCCATTCTGACCACCTGGTTTGAGAAGGCTCGAACATTGTCCATAGGCGAAGGGGGGTAAACTTCGTAGGCCTCATGAGCCGTCGAGAGGTCGTGGCCTAAAGATAAGACCAAGTCCGAGTGTACAGATTCCGGAGAGTGGTTCTCTTGCTCACTGTCTTCAGCCTCTTGAGGAAACTAAGAGGAGAGGATGATACAGTCTCTGGAAGAGGCAAGGCCGTAAGGAGAGAAGAGGAGGTGGGCCTGGGATCCTTGGAGGCTGAAGCTTGGGCGGCTCGAGCCAGATGGGCTGTTTGCCTTCCACCAGTGTAAACAGTTCTTGGTGGGCCTATGATTGTTGGGGCTGAGCCTCTGGAACTGACACCCGGACCACCGTTTGTGTCGAGTGGTGGGGTAAGTCTTGGATTTGTCCCTCAGATAAGTGCTGGGTAGGGAACTGAGAGGAAGACCTTTGTGGTTGGGCCAGCTGGATTGGCAAAGACCTTCTGGACAAGTTGGTCGAGGAGGAAGGGATGTCCTTTTTCGAGGAAACCGAGGAGGATGACCGTTGAACCAGACGCTTTTTAGCTGTGAGTTGCTTCGAAGGAGTCCACATGGACTTCCCTGGAGTCAGGGCGATTGGGCAGGAAGCTGCAAAATTTGACTGGGCCCGGCATGTCTCCTCATGTGCCCTCTTAAAAGAGACTTTCATCGCCGATGTCGGAGGAGATGCCACGTGGGAGCGGACCGATGCCACCAAGGCCACCGAGCTCGAAGTCAAGAAAAGCCCAACTTTGCCCAACTGGGTTGACACCGTAGCTGTTGTTACGTGCAGGGAGGTTTGGAGGGCCTGGATGTTGTTGAAGTTTTCGAGGTTTTTGAAAGATTCAGCTTGGAAGAGTTTCCGTTGGAGCCTGCGCAGGTGCAATTATCTCCACTAGTGTGCATTCATGGAGTACACGAGAAAAAAAATACATGTACCTATATTTGCTTCACTGTTTTTTATGAAACTTGCCCAATATGTATTAAGTACTGATGGAGTTTGAGGGGGTTAACCTGGCATGATGTGAGTTGTAGTTCACCCACATCCTTATGCATTTTGTAAAATAATTTTTTAAAAAATGCTGGGTACCCAGGCTAATTGAAAAAAGTCATCTCAGAAGAATGAAAGCAGTTTGACTCCTCTTTAAAAGCCATGGGAGCATGGGAGTTGTAGTTTGTTGAGGCTCCCCCCTGCTTTGGCAGAGAGAGCTAAGGGCCACGTCAAAGTGAGATCGAACTACAGCAGGGGTCCTCAAACTTTTTAAGTTGTTAGTGTGTTCTGTTGTTAGTGTGAAATGTTAGATCAAGTTATACTGTTGGGTGTTTGCAACTGTGTGTTTCCCGCAGAGCATTCCAGGAGTGCATGGGTTAATCACAAGGCAGCATGATTGATTGCCTGCAGGACCAATAGGTCAGGGCTTCCATTTGAACAGTGCCAGCTTGTACTGATAACAGCCTTGGCAAGCGGAGAAGAAGCGCCATGTGTCTGGAGAGTTATGGCTTTGAGTAATTGTATATAACTTGTAAATAAAGCAATTAGACCTGCTGGGATCAGCAGTAAAACGACCGAGCTGTCGTTTTGTTGGTGCCACTTTTGCTGCTACATCAAGTGGTCCTTTGGGTGAGCAGACAGAGAGAACTGACTCATCAAAACAGTTAGGGTGGCGGACGATCGATTTATCCCCCTCACCCCAAACCCTGACATAAGTGTAGGGCCGGTTCACAGTTGCTCAGACTGTTGGGGGGCCGGACTATGATGTCGTTGTTGTGTGCCTTCAAGGCATTTCAGACTGAGGTCAACCCTAAGTCTAAAGTTTAGGACAGGGGCCAGGGAAATGACCTTGGAGGCCTGCATCCTGCCCATGGGCCTCAGTTTGGGGACCCCAGCTTTACAGTGTAGATGCGCCTTTGGAGGGAGCAAGGGGAACACCAACATTAATGCTTAAGAGAAGAAGGGACGGATTCTGTACCCAGGATTCAAGGAAGGAACTCAACGAAGAAAGAAAGAAAGAAGGAACTCACAGTCAGCCAAGCGGACGCCCTCGTATCCGTCCACCTTAGCATTGTGCAGAATATGGGCCAAATGGCATCTTGAGAAAATCTTGCCTTTCGACCCTGCTGCAGCGAAATGAAAGAGAATCACCAAAGGGGAAAGCTTCATTGCTCCGGCCTCCTTCCCTTTGCAGCGATCTACTTTTTATCTCCACAGAGCCCAATGTGGGAGGACCACACAGGGAAACGGGCCAATTCCCAAAGCAAGAAAACAGCAAGAGAGAGATAGAGAGTACGGGGGTTGAGTGTGCAGAAGGATCAGTCCTCAAGCTGGGCGGTACTCCAAAGGCCATCCGGTCCTACCCCCTTGTTCTATCAAGTTAGACACATCCGACCCCTCCCGACAGATGGCCATCCTGGGAGTCTGGTGAAGAAGGTGACTCCACTGGACTCCTAGGCAGCAGGGCATGGATGAATTATGGTGTTTGAAAGGGGCACCTCAAAGCCAACCCATTCCAGTTCCCTTTTGCTAGGCAGGAATACCCAATTTAAGCCCCTTAAGCTGCTTAGAACCATGGCAGCTCAAGTGTAGTCAAACTACAATCATCCCACAGGAAAGACACCCCCTGAGATGTCAAGGAGAAGGCAAGTGGAAGAGGGAAGCACACACTGGGTCCCCAGGTTCAGATCAAGATCTTCTAATTTGAGGACATGCTCTGCTTGAGCCTCCACAGATCACACAGACTGCCTTGTCTGAGAGATAATCAGAACATCAGCTGCTTTGGTTAATCTTTCTTTGAAAAAGGTGGGCTGAGGATGAAAACCTGGAAAGGGAGGATAAATGGAAATGAAGGACAGGTGCGTTCATAAATTATTATAGATGACTTAGACTCAAAAATGGTATACAGTCACACCCTGTCTCTATGGAAGAAACATTCTTGGCTTACCTGAAACCATGGTTGCAATGGAACACCAGGAAATTACCAGAGTTGTGCTGAAGGACCTAGAGATTCCTAGCAGCATCCTCTAGATGAGTGGTTTTCAACTTGTGGGTCCCCAGATGTTTTGGCCTACAACTCCCAGAAATCCCAGCCAGTTTTCCAGCTGTTAGGATTTCTGGGAGATGAAGGCCAAATCTTCTGGGGATCCACAGGTTGAGAACCACTGCTCTAAAGATTGGTAGGGTCCTCCAAAGGAAGTTCATGGTCATTGACTAGGTCCTCCAGTTGGACTCTAAAGTCGTTAGTTCGGTCTTCCAATGCGTCAGAGACATTGGCTAGATCTTCCAATGTAACCCTAGAGTCATTGTCAGATCTTCCAATGTAACCCTAGAGTCATTGTCAGATCTTCCAATGCAACCCTAGAGTCATTGTTAGATCTTCCAATGCAACTGCAGAGTTTCTCCAAATCAACTCCAGAGACATTGGCTAGGTCTTCCTATGCAAATAAGTGTCATTGGCTAGGTCCTCCAGTGCAATGCAACCTTAGAGGCATTGGCTAAGCCCTCCACTGCAACTCCAGAGTCATTTGGCTAGGATCTCTAGTGTAAGAGTCGTTGGCTAGGTCTTCCATTGCAACTTTAAAGTCATTGGCTAGGTTCTCTGCTGCAACTCTAGAGTCATTGGCTAAGTCCTCCACAGTAATTCCAGAGACATTGTGTCGAGGAGACAATTAAGGGGAGTGGTGGTTCTCATGAAGCTTTTCCTTGATTTGTGTCTACTGGGAGGAGCCTGGTAGCCATGCAGTGGGTGGCTTTCATAATGTTCAGCCTTGTTTCTCTCACAGTTAGCAGCAACTTCCCGCTGCACATCAGAGTGGGCAACTCCAGCTTTATTGTAGAGTTTTTCAACAGGTGTTCACCTGCTTCGCATGGGGAGACTTGTGCCAAACAGGGCAGGCATACTCAGCAGTTGAGTAAGACAAGGCCAGGGCTGATGTTCTTATTAATTTTGGGTCTGCACCCCATGTGCAGACCCAAAATGACCAGCCAATTCCTAATCCATCTTCAAAGAGGTTAGGTAAAATTGCAAACCAATACACACATACAATACAGTAAGCAATAATATACATAACAAACTACTAGTGGGAGCTTGAGAAGATTACTATTCAATATATTGGAATTATTATATGACAATATGAGTAATATTGGGCCCCTGGTGGTGGCGCTGTGTGTTAACGCGCTGAGCTACTGAACTTGCAGACCGAAAGGTCCCAGGTTCAAATCCCGGGAGCGGAATGAGCGGCCGCTGTTAGCCCCAGATTCTGCCAACCTAGCAGTTCGAAAACATGCAAATGTGAGTAGATCAATAAGTACCGCTCCGGTGGGAAGGTAACAGCGCTCCATGCAGTCATGCCGGCCACATGACCTTGGAGGTGTCTACGGACAACGCCGGCTCTTCGGCTTAGAAATGGAGATGAGTACCAACCCCCAGAGTCGGTCGCGACTGGACTTAACGGCAGGGGAAAACCTTTACCTTTTTACTTATGAGTAATATGATAATTAGGATACCAAATCACCTTATCTGTCTCCTGAGGAATCTCTATCACGATCAAGTAGCAACAGTCAGAACAGACCATGGAACAGGAGACGGGTTCAAGATTGGGAAAGGAGTGCGGGAGGGCTGCATCCTCTCTCCCGACCTATTCAACTTGTATGCAGAACACATCATGCGATGTTCGGGGCTTGAGGAATCCAAGGCCAGAGCTAAAGTTGCTGAAAGAAACATGAACAACCTCAGGTATGCAGATGGTACCACTTTGATGACCGAAAGTGAGGAGGAGCTGAGGAGCCTTATCACTAAGGTGGAAGAAAGAAGAAAGGGCAAAAGCCGGGCTGCAGTTAAACATCAAGAAGACCAAGATAATGGCAACCAGACTGGCAAATAGAGGAGAAAACGTGAAGGCAGGGACAGACTTTATATTTCTAGGCACGAAGATCACTGCAGATGCAGACTGCAGCCAGGAAATCAGAAGACGTTTCCTTCTTGGGAGGAGAGCAATGGCCAACCTTGACAAAATAGTGAAGAGTAGAGACATCACACTGGCAACGAAGGTCCGCATAGTGAAAGCAATTGTATTCCCCATAGTAACCTATGGAAGCAAGAGCCTGACCATAAGGAAGGCTGAGCGAAGGAAAAGAGATGCTTTTGAACTTTGTTGCTGGAGGAAAATCCTGAGAGTGCCTTGGACCACAACAAGATCCAACCAGTCAATCCTCCAGGAAATAATGCCCAGTGGCTGCTCACTGGAGGGAAGGATATTAGAGGCAAAGATGAAGTATTTTGGCCACATCATGAGAAGACAGGAAAGAGAATGATGCTGGGGAAAATGGAAGGAAAAAGGAAGAGAGGCCGACCAAGGGCAAGGTGGGTAGATACCAGCATATTGCACCACACCAATATACTGTAATATTACGGTAATATTACATGTAATACATAATATGTAATTTATACTATTATATTGTATTATTATTAGTATTATATTGCATTATATTATAATATTACAGTACTATCAATATTACATGTATATAAAATATATTAATTATTAATTATTGTAAATTATATTGTATATTATATTATACAGTAGAGTCTCACTAATCTAAAATAAACGGGCCGGCAGAACGTTGGATAAGCGAAAATATTGGATAATAAGGAAGGATTAAGGAAAAACCCATTAAACATCAAAGTACTTTATGATTTTACAAATTAGGCACCAAAACATCATGTTTTACAACAAATGGACAGAAAAAGCAGTTTAATACATGGTAACTTTATGTAGTAATTACTGTATTTATGAATTTAATACCAAAACATGACAATGTATTGAAAACATTGACTACAAAAACACTGACTACGAAAAGTGTTGTGAATGAGTCTTCTGAGGCTGTGAGTGATAATGGAGGGATCAGGAGAGGAAGGAAGAACCCTCGCGAGGAGGGCTCGCTGGAAGATTTACACAGGAAGAGAATCAGGGAGATTGATGGGGAGTCTTCTGAGGAGGATTCATGTGGGGACCTGGGAGGGGATCTTAAGCTGGAAATGGATGCTGAGGAACCGGTGGTGATAGAGGAAATTGGCATAGATTGGGCATGGGCTCCGGAGGATCTTGGGGAGGAATCTGAGTCCATGGATGCTGTAGATGCTGGAGAGGCTTGGGTATCTTCAGAAGCAGATCCCACATGGTCTGCCTGGAGGAATGAGGGTAGTTCCACAGGTGTGGACAGAGTTGGGTGTGGGCAGGATGATGTTGATTCTGATGAGGAGTTTGGAACGCTTGATCCTAGGGCGTTGGCTGTTTGGAGCTCAGATTCTGATGAGGAACTTGGGACACCTGACCCTAGGGCGTTGGAAGTTTGGACGCCCAAGGAAACCTAAATAAATTGGGGATGTTTGGTCACTATTCTTTGCATGTGGCAAGGTGTTGCTGGGCGCCATTGGGTTTCCTGCACGTGATTCTGAAGACTGGCTTGGGACTTTGCAACAGATGTAAGTTTGCTCCGGGTTATTCTTCAACGGAGGGCTAGAATTGTGTGGGTTTTCCTGGACTGCACTGTTATTACTATTTTGCATTAGCTGCTGTTCGCCTTCGTTGTCTTGGCTTTTTGTGCCATCCCTTGACGTGGACCTTCTTGTGACAACTTCACCCTTTGGACCTTGGACTGAATCTCGACTTGGCTTATTTCTTCGCTCCCAAACGCAGCTTGGCATCGTTCTCATCTCCATGGCTATCTACCGTTGCTGACTGCTGGCTTTGTTCCCGACCCTGGCGCTGTTCCCTTATCCCGACTTCAGACCGGCTTAACTTCGCTACAACACTACGCTCCTTTGGCTCCTGGCCTGGCTTCTGTCTCTGCAGCGGCTTGCCGCTAACTCCTCAGCGTTTTCCAGTTTTGTTTGTTTGTGCTGCTTTTGGTGAAGAGCTTTTAACCCCGTTTGGGTTTTTGCCTCAATTTGGAATCGCTGCTGTACTCCTGGGTTTTGGGGAAGGTTTTGGGGCTTTGCGGTGATTTACCTTTGTTTGTTTTGCCATTTTAAGCCCGTTTTGTGTCTTTGGGCTGAGTTCAAGTACTTTATGTTAAATCCGGATTATATCTCTGGTTAATCCGGATTATATGCCAGTTCATGTTTTTGGCATTTTTTCTGTTTTGCCTGAAGATTAAGTGTTTTAAGCCTCTGACAATCTACTGAGCTATTTTTGAGTTGTTACTTAAATAAACTATATTTCGCTCTCAAGTTGGCGTCTGACCTTTGACAAAAAGGTAGATTATGTTGTATAATCCAGAATGTTGGATAAGCGAGACTCTACTGTATTTATTATTGTAAATTATATTGTATATTATATATACACACACACACAAATATATATATATATATATATATATATACACATAATATTATATTATTAGCATAGCATGTTACTGGGGGGAGGGGCCTCCAGGTGATGGCACAGAAGACATGATGGAAATTATTATCAATATTATATGTATACCCTGTTTCCCCTAAAATAAGACATCCTCAGAAAACAAGACCTAGTAGAGATTTTGCTGAATTGCTAAGTAAGACCAAGCACCATTTGTGTTTGGAAGCATGCCCGCTGAACAGAAAACCAGAGCATGCAGGTTTGATAAATGTACGTACCATAGATTGTTGTACATGGAAATAATGGTAGTAACAAGAAATTCTTGATAGGACTCACTGGTTATGCTAGTTTGTGATGACAACTACTGTGCAGTATATAATAAATGTTCATTTTTTTGTTCAACAATAAATGTGAATTTTTCTTCATGGAAAAATAAGACATCCCCTGAAAATAAGACCTAGAGCAGGGGTCCCCAAACTAAGGCCCGGGGGCCGGATGCGGCCCTCCAAGGTCATTTACCTGGCTCTTAGTTTTAGACTTTGCCTCGCCCAAAGTCTGATATGACTTGAAAGCACACAATACCAACAATCCTACTTGACTATCTCATTGGCCAGAAGCAGGCCCAGACTTCCCATTGAAATCCTGATAGGTTTATGTTGGTTAAAATTGTTTTTATTTTTAAATATTGTATTGTTCTTTCATTTACTAATACTGTGCTATGGTAACAATTGAATATATTGTGTATACATATATTGATACTAATATTATAATGTAATACAATATAATACTAATAATTATACAATATAATAATATTAAGTATATATTATATATTAAATGGAATATTACTAATAATATTACGGTATAGTGGTATAGGACAATATAGTAATATATAATGCTAATATTGTGCTAGGCCAATAATATAATATATTATATGTACATACAACTTGTAAGCCACTCTGAGTCCCCTTCGGGGTGAGAGAGGGTAGGGTATCAATGTAGTAAATAAATAAATAGTTGTTGTTGGTTTTTTTTGCACTACAAATAAGACATGTGCACTGTGCATATGAATTTGTTCGTTTTTTTTTTTTTCAAATGATAATTCGGCCCCTCAACAGCCTGAGGGACCATGAACCGGCCCTCCACTTTAAAAGTTTGAGGACCCCTGACCTAGAGCATCTTTGGGAGCAAAAATTAATATAAGACACTTTTATTTTCTGGGAAACACAATACTATATCTTCTATATATACACTAGGGTCTCACTTATCCAACACTCGCTTATCCAACATTCTGGATTATCCAACGCATTTTTGTAGTCAATGTTTTCAATATATTGTGATATTTTGGTGCTAAATTCGTAAATATAGTAATTACTACATATCATTACTGTGTATTGAACTATTTTTCTGTCAAATTTGTTGTATAACATGATGTTTTGGTGCTTAATTTGTAAAATCATGACATAATTTGATGTTTAATAGGCTTTTCCTTAATCTCTCCTTATTATCCAACATATTCGCTTATCCAACGTTCTGCCGGCCCGTTTACGTTGGATAAGAGAGACTCTACTGTATAAATACTTATGGAATTTTTACCTAAAAGTAGGCAATGAAACTAACCCACCCAGAACCATGAAACTTGGCAACACAACCCACAATTTTTGTGACTAGGTTCCGACAACAAAACCAAACAAAAGGTAGAGCAGGGGTCCCCAAACTTTTAAAGCAGAGGGCCGGTCCACAATCTTTCAGACTGTGGAGGGGCCAGATTATCATTTGAAAAAAAACCCAAACAAATTCCTATGCACACTGCACATGTCTTATTTATAGTGCAAAACAACAACAACAATGAAAGAACAATACTATATTTAAAAAAGAAAACAACTGTAACCAACATAAACCTATCAGGATTTCAATGGGAAGTGTGGGTCTGCTTCTGGCCAATGAGATAGTCAAGTTAATTAGGATTGTTGTTGTTGTTGTTGTTGTTGTGTGCCTTCAAGTCATTTCAGACTTTGGGCGAGCCGAAGTCTAAAATTATTTATTTATTCATCTACTACATTTATTTATTACATTTATATCCCACCCTTCTCACCCCGAAGGGGACTCAGAGCAGCTGTATGTACATACAATATATTATATTATTAGCATTGCACAATATTAGCATGATATATTACTATATTGAACTATACTACTATACTGTAATATTATATGTAATATATAACATATAATTAATATTATTATATGGTATTATTATTTGTATTATATTGTATAACATTATAATATTATTATCAGTATTATCAGTATTATATGTAAATACAATATATTATATTATTAAAAATGATATAAAAAGATTATATTATAAAACTGAGGGCGGGGGCCAGGTAAATGACCTTGGAGGGCCGCATCCGGCCCCCGGGCCTTAGTTTGGGGACCCCTGCAGTAGAGTCTCACTTATCCAACATAAACGGGCCGACAGAATGTTGGATAAGCGAATATGTTGGATAATAAGGAGAGATTAAGAAAAAAGCCTATTAAACATTAAATTAGGTTATGATTTTACAAATTAAGCACCAAAACATCATGTTATACAACACATTTGACAGAAAAAGTAGTTCAATACATAGTAATGCTATGTAGTAATTACTGTATTTACGAATTTAGCACCAAAATATCACAGTATATTGAAAACATTGACTACAAAAATGCGTTGGATAGTCCAGAACGTTGGATAAGCGAGTGTTGGATAAGTGAGACTCTACTGTATTACTCACATCCATAGCTCACAAAATCCCCAAAACCCAAAAAGACCATCTGTGCCTGCAAGAAAGGAAGACATGCGGCTGAGAGGGAAAAGGAAAGGGCCCGAGGCCGCGAGTTGGAGTCCAAAACACACCCGGAGAGGCCTAGCCTGCCTTACCTCCTTCCATCGCTGCTGCTTCAGGCTCCTTTTAACGGCTCCCGTCGGGCCTTCTTTCTCCCCTCAGCTTGTCAGCCCTGTGGGAGGATGCGACTAGGCCTCGACTAGGCCGCAAAACAATTCCAGGCCTCGACTAGGCCGCAAAACAATTCAGAGGCACTGAGAGGAAATTGGGGGTAAGTCTTTGGGGGTGAGAAACGAATGCAGGAATTCTTGGACTGGGGGCCAATGGAAAGGGAAATGGGGGTCTTTGGGGGAGGAGAAAATAATAATAATAGTAATAATAATAATAATGGGCCAATGAAGAGGGGAATGGGAGGCCTTGGGGTGAGGAGAAAATAATAATAATAATAACGCATCATCCGAAAATACATCACACAGTCCTAGACACTTGGGAAATGTTCGATTTGTGATTTTGTGATACGAAGTCCAGCATATCTATCTTGTTTGCTGTGTCATACAATAATAATAATAATAATAATAATAATAATAATAATAATAATAATAAGGGGCCAATGAAGAGGGGAATGAGGGGGGCATGGGGTGAGGAGAAAATAATAATAATAATAATAATAATAATAATAATAATAATAATAATAATAATAATTCTGCGGTTTTCTGGCATTGTATATTTTTGCCGCTTCTGTGACTGTTCATTTGGGGTTTGATGATTCCGTAGCCCACTTGTCAATGGATGTCCATTGTCCAGAATCAGCAGCATCCACCGCGGTCCTTTTTATCCTGGGCGACGACCGAGCCAGTATAGACTTCGTTTGGGTTTGATTCTCCATAATGCGAATGGGTTAGGTGCTCTTGGTTGTGCTCCTCAGCTGAAGCCTCTCTGGCTTGGTTGGACCTGCCAGTAGTTACACTACCGCCAGCACAGCCCTCAGTCATCATTGGAGCAGCTAAGCCCCCCCATGCCCTGGCAGAATATGTCAAGCAAAGTGAAGAACCTGCTTTGATTGAAGTCAAAAATCAGAAACTCCTCAAAACACAGCAGACAAAAAACCAGTACAAGAAAACCGCACTACAAACTAGAGCTGACAGCTGGCACAACAAAACACTGCATGGAAAGTTCCTTGACAAAATTGAAGGAAAAGCTGATAAGGAGAAGACCTGGCTCTGGCTCACGAATGGGACCCTGAAGAAGGAGACAGAAGGCCTGATCCTTGCAGCCCAGGAGCAAGACATCAGAACAAAGGCAATTAAGGCCAAGATTGAAAAATCAGCTGATGACCCAAAATGCAGACTGTGCAAGGAAACCGACAAAACCATGGATCATATCCTCAGCTGCTGTAAGAAAATCGCACAGACAGACTACAAACAGAGGCACAACTATGTGGCCCAAATGATTCATTGGAACTTATGCCTCAAGTACCACCTCCCAGCAGCAAAGAACTGGTGGGATCACAAACCTGCAAAAGTATTGGAAAATGAACATGCAAAGATACTGTGGGACTTCCGAATCCAGACTGACAAAGTTCTGGAACACAACACACCAGACATCACAGTTGTGGAAAAGAACAAGGTTTGGATCATTGATGTTGCCATCCCAGGTGACAGTCGCATAGATGAAAAACAACAGGAAAAACTCAGCCGCTATCAGGACCTCAAGATTGAACTTCAAAGACTCTGGCAGAAACCAGTACAGGTGGTCCCGGTGGTGATGGGCACACTGGGTGCCGTGCCAAAAGATCTCAGCCAGCATTTGGAAACCATAGACATGGACAAGATTACGATCTGCCAACTGCAAAAGGCCACCCGACTGGGATCTGCACGCATCATCCGAAAATACATCACACAGTCCTAGACTCTTGGGAAGTGTTCGACTGGTGATTTTGTGATACGAAATCCAGCATATCTATCTTGTTTGCTGTGTCATACAATAATAATAATAATAATAATAATAATAATAATGGGCCAATGAAGAGGGGAATGAGGGGGGGCTTGGGTGAGGAGAAAATAATAATAATAATAATAATAATAATAACAACAACAACAACAACAGGCCAATGAAGAGGGGAATGGGAGGCCTTGGGGTGAGGAGAAAATAATAATAACGCATCATCCGAAAATACATCACACAGTCCTAGACACTTGGGAAGTGTTCGATTTGTGATTTTGTGATACGAAGTCCAGCATATCAATCTTGTTTGCTGTGTCATACAACAACAACAACAACAACAACAACAACAACAACAACAACAACAACAATAATAATAATGGGCACAATGAAGAGGGGAATGGGAGGCCTTGGGGTGAGGAGAAAATAATAATAATAGTAATAATAACAACAGTAACAATAATATGGGTCCAATAGAGAGGGGAATGGGGGGTCTTTGGGGTGAGGAGAAAATAATAGTAATAGTAATAATAATAATAACAATAATAATCTAATAACAATAATAATGGGGGTCCTCACAGTAAAGGGTAATGGGGGGGCTCTCAAACCAAGGAAATAATATATTGGGGGGGGGGGGAATGTCTAAAGTCCCTTCCTCAATTCAATAAAATGCCAGTTGAACTGGATTATACGGCAGTCTGGACTCAGATAATGCAGCTCAAGGCACATAGTGTGACTTGCCTACCTCCATATTTCTGGGTCCCTTCCACCCAACTGAATGCCATCGCCCATTTCCTGCTTTGAACTGGGTTCACTCTGAACCACACTCTGACAAAAGGGGAATTCCAGACATGAAACAATCAGGGCCAGCTAACACCTTCCCAACAAAACATTCCCCCAGGGAGGAAGCTCCCAGGCTTTGAAGCTGAAAGCCCATTACATCCAAAACATTCTGCAAAACTGCGGCCTTCAGACTTGCCTCCAACAGAAAAAACAACTAACAGCCAGAAATATTGTATATTCACAGACTTTAAAATCTAACATATACTAACTACCGCCAATTCTTCAGTACTTTATTTCCAACATCACCACAATTTGCCACAGCATCGCGTGGCTGGGCACAGCTAGTTACATTATAATATTATTATCAATATTACATGTATATAAAATACATTAATTATTAATTATTGTAAATTATATTGTATGTTATATACAATATTATATACAGTAGAGTCTCGCTTATCTAACATAAACAGGCCGGGAGAACGTTGGATAAGCAAAAATCTTGGATAAGAAGGAGGGATTAAGGAAAAGCCTATTAAACATCAAATTAGGTTATGATTTTACAAATTAAGCACCAAAACATCATGTTAGACAACAAATTTGATAGAAAAAGCAGTTCAATATGCAGTAATGCTATACAGTAATTACTGTATTTACGAATTTATCACCAAAATATCATGATGTATTGAAAACATTGACTACAAAAATGGCTTGGATAATCCAGAATGTTGGATCAGCGAGTGTTGGATAAGTGAGACTCTACTGTAGTACAATATGGTAATTTATTGCCAGTATTATGCTATGCTAATAATATAATATTGTATGTACATTTAATTTGTAAGTCGCTCCAGCTGAGGGCACAGAAGAGAAGATGGAAATTATTATCAATATTATATGTATATGTAATATACAATATATTATATTATTACCATAGCACAATATTAGTATTACATTACTAGATTACTAGTTTTTTTTATTATCCTGCATTACATTTGACATGGTCTGATCTAAGGTCTACATACAAGGCTCCTGGAAGAATGGAATTGAGTAGCTATATATTTCAAGCTTGTATATTGTGTTTTTTTTATTAATTACTGTTAATCATTTTAGATGTGTTGTTGATTTTTATTGACTGTATTTGGGCATTGAGTTTTGCCAGTTGTTGTAAGCCGCCTTGAGTCCCCTCCTTTATTTATTTATTTATGTTGTAAATAAATAAATAAATAAATACATATGACTATGTGGTCCTATCCCACTCTACTTTTTTCCAGGGTGGAAAGGGTTAATCTCTGCAGGCAGCCCCTTGGGTTTAGCAGGGAAACCCCGTAGCAAAGGCCCCTCCCTCCTCCTGGTCTTGGGTTTGGATTGTTCCAAACGGAACCCAAAGGAGGGGGGTGCTAGGTTTTCCCATTGGAAACTCCAACCTGGGCAGAGCATCTTAGGAAATCCGTGATGACATCTATGAGGGTTCTGGATAGGAAGCCATGAAGCCAGGTGTGCTTCTGGGTTGGGATATGAGCCCCAGGCCTTGCAAGAGAACTCTTCCCCAGGCGCAAACTCCCCCATTATTGTGCCCCAGTTGGTATAGCCCTGTCCTTTATCTCTTGTTGCAGGTGGCTTGCGTTTCAGTGCATTTTTGCACGTGGATGGGGTTGGAAGGTGGTTTTTCTCTTTTCAAATGCATTCTTTCTCCAAATAATAGGAGTAAAGCAAACGTTAATTGTGGTGGCTGTTTTAGGGGATGGAGAAGTATATTTTGAAAAGGAAAGCAGTCCCAACTCTTGGCAAAGATGCCTTTGGAAAGCAAAAGGCAATATATTGAATCACCAACTCTGGGGTGTGCTTGGCTGCTTTTGAAATCCCAGTTGGAAAGGGACTTAAGTGCAGAGGAGTCATTTAGAAACAACTTTTTTTAATTAAAAGACTTAAAAAGCCTTTTTGCCATGTAAATACAGTAGAGTCTCACATATCCAAGAACATTGGATAAGTGAATAGGTTGGATAACAAGGAGAGATACTCTACTGTATTATTGAAAATTATATTCTATATTATATACAATATTATATGTATACAGTAGAGTCTCACCCAAGAACATTGAATAAGCAAATATGTTGGATAACAAAGAGATACACTACTGAATTACTGTAAATTATATTCTATATTATATACAATATTATATGTATACAGTAGAGTCTCACCCAAGAACATTGAATAAGCAAATATGTTGGATAACAAAGAGATACACTACTGAATTACTGTAAATTATATTCTATATTATATACATTATTATATATATACAGTAGAGTCTCACCCAAGAACATTGGATAAGCAAATATGTTGGATAACAAAGAGATACACTACTGAATTACTGTAAATTATATTCTATATTATATACATTATTATATGTATACAGTAGATTCTCACCCAAGAACATTGGATAAGCAAATATGTTGGATAACAAAGAGATACTCTACTGTATTATTGAAAATTATATTCTATATTATATACAATATTATATGTATACAGTAGAGTCTCACCCAAGAACATTGAATAAGCAAATATGTTGGATAACAAAGAGATACACTACTGAATTACTGTAAATTATATTCTATATTATATACATTATTATATGTATACAGTAGAGTCTCACCCAAGAACATTGGATAAGCAAATATGTTGGATAACAGAGATACACTACTGAATTACTGTAAATTATATTCTATATTATATACAATATTATATGTATACACAGTAGAGTCTCACCCAAGAACATTGAATAAGCAAATATGTTGGATAACAAAGAGATAACACTACTGAATTACTGTAAATTATATTCTATATTATATACAATATTATATGTATACAGTAGAGTCTCACCCAAGAACATTGGATAAGCAAATATGTTGGATAACAAAGAGATAACACTACTGAATTACTGTAAATTATATTCTATATTATATACAATATTATATTATATACAATATTATATGTATACAGTAGAGTCTCACCCAAGAACATTGAATAAGCAAATATGTTGGATAACAAAGAGATACACTACTGAATTACTGTAAATTATATTCTATATTATATACAATATTATATTATATACAATATTATATGTATACAGTAGAGTCTCACCCAAGAACATTGAATAAGCAAATATGTTGGATAACAAAGAGATACACTACTGAATTACTGTAAATTATATTCTATATTATATACATTATTATATGTATACAGTAGAGTCTCACCCAAGAACATTGAATAAGCAAATATGTTGGATAACAAAGAGATACACTACTGAATTACTGTAAATTCTATTCTATATGATATACATTATTATATGTATACAGTAGAGTCTCACCCAAGAACATTGAATAAGCAAATATGTTGGATAACAAAGAGATACACTACTGAATTACTGTAAATTATATTCTATATTATATACAATATTATATGCATATAGTAGAGTCTCACTTGACCAAGAACATTGGATAAGCGAATATGTTGGATACCAAGGAGAGATACTCTACTATATTTATTATTGTAAATTATATTGTATATTATATACAGTATACTCTCACCCAAGAACATTTGATAAGCAAATATGTTGGATAACAAGGAGAGATACTCTACTGTATTATTGTAAATTATATTGTATATTATATACAATATTATATGTATACAGTAGAGTCTCACTCAAGAACATTGGATAAGCGAATATGTTGGATAACAAGGAGAGATACTCTAGTGTATTTATTACTGTAAATTATATATTATATATAATATATGTATACAGTAGAGTCTCACTTATCCAAGATAAATGGGCCGGCAGAACATTGGATAAGCGAAAATCTTGGATACTAAGGTGAGATTAAGGAGAAGCCTATTAAACACCAAGTTATGATTTTACAAATTAAGCACCAAAACAACATGTTATACAACAAATTTGACAAAAAGTAGTTCAATATGCAGTAATGCTACGTAGTAATTACTGCATATACGAATTTATTTACTACATTTATGTCCCGCTCTTCTCACCCCGCAGGGGACTTATAAATCAAATGTACATGCAATATATTATTAGCATAGCACAAAATAAGCACTAAATTATTATACTGTACTATATCATTTATATGGTAATATTATTAGTAATATTACAATTAATTAATATATAATTAATATTATATTGTATTATTATTAGTATAATATTGTATTATTCTATAATACTATCAATATTATATGTAGATACAATATATATTTATAAATTTAGCACCCAAATATCACGATGTATTGAAAACACTGACTACAAAAATGTGTTGGATAATCCAGAGCGTTGGATAAGCAAATGTTGGATAAGTGAGACTACTGAATGAGATTACTGTTTTGAAATTGCTATTTTCGATACTTTGCTGTCATTTTGAAATCCCTCCCCCCTTTTCCCACCTGCTTTGGTTAACTCCAGATAAATTCTTGAACTCAGGGCGGCTTACAAAAATGGGCAAAATTTAATGCCCCAAAATGCAATCATAAAAGCAAAACAATACATATAGATCCATTAATATCGTTGAAATACATTATAAAAACCTTCAAAAACATATATCTAATGAATTCCATTCGTCCAAGATCCTCATGCAATGATCCTCAATAAATGTAATGTGAAGGGGTGACTCAAAAGTAGCTATGACTCCATTATGGATAAAATTTCATCACAAGCATTCTAAACACTGAAATACGCCCAATTCTTTAATCTCAGAAGGGAATTGTAATATGAGACATCAGAAGCCATACTGGCACCAAATAAAATATTTCAGAAATACTGCAAAAAGCTGTATTTTGCAATAACTCTTATGTGAACAAAGAACTAGGTCAGCCTTTCCTACCTACAGAGAGCCTGGCTACTTTTAAGGAGGACTTGGAAGACCTGGCTGTTTAAACAGGCCTTTGAAAATGATTAGATGAATATCTCTCAATGTGGTCAAAGCCTTTGTTACAGTATTTTATGGATATACTCCAACTCGGATGTTTTGGCTTTTATTTAACTTGCTAACTTGGGGTAGGACCTTGTTTGTTTTTGGATGTGAGGTCATATCATTTTGGTCATGTTAATGTTATGTCTTAGAAAAAAATCAGTGTGAACTACAATTGGCAAAAATCTTAGGTCAACCCTCCCAAAGCTCCCCCAGTATTCACAGTTGGCCGTGTTGGGTCTGTGTGTCAAGTTTGGTCCAGATCTGTCACTTGGAGAGTTCGGTGTTCTCTGAATATGGGTGAACTATAACTCCAATGCCAAGGTCAATTACCCCAAGTTGGCCATAGAATCATAGAATCATAGAATAGTAGAGTTGGAAGAGACCTCATGGGCCATCCAGTCCAACCTCCTGCCAAGAAGCAGGAAATCGCATTCAAAGCACCCCCGACAGTTGGCCATCCAGCCTCTGTTTAAAAGCTTCCAAAGAAGGAGCCCCCACCAGTCTGGGGGAGAGAGTTCCACTGCCGAACAGCCCTCACAGTGAGGAAGTTCTTCCAGATGTTCAGGTGGAATCTCCTTTCCTGTAGTTTGAAGCCATTGTTCCGCGTCCTAGTCTGCAGGGCAGCAGAAAACAACCTTGCTCCCTCCACCCTATGACTTCCCCTCACATATTTGTACATGGCTATCATGTCTCCTCTTAGCCTTCTCTTCTGCACCCAACTCTTCCCGTGTTGGGGGTGTGGGCCAAGTTTGGTCCAGATCTATCATTGGTGGGGTTCAGGGGGCTCACAGAATACAGGTGAACTACAACTCCCAGAGAGAAAGATCAATCATCTCCAAAGTCCACCAGAGTAGTACAGCCCAGAGAATGAAGGGAGGAGCTATTGCATCATAACTAGGGATGCAGAAAGCCAAGAGGGCCAAACTACAAAGCAAACACAGTATGGCAGATGCATATACCATGTCCTTGGGGCATGACACTCCCTGCCTGAAATCTTTAGATTTCAGTGAAAGCAAACATTAAAATATTGTCCTTGAGGTGTCTGTAAGGTTCATTTTCTTCAAAACTGAAACAAGAGGGAACACGTGTAATAAACAATAGTCAACAATCTAAACTTACAATGAAAGTTTTGAAGTTGTTGGCCACATCTAGAACCTTACATAGGATCCCAATTAACCAATCTTTGGGTTGGGGAAGCCGCAATTTGCCAACTCTTTCACCAACCCACATTGTAATCCACAAGAATATGTCAGAAGTTTGACAGTTTTAGTTCATGGAGGTATGCTCCCCGCTATGAGTTGTGGATGGTGTCCTTCTCTTTTTATGAGGCATTTCCTCTTGAAAGAAGAAGCACCAGTTCAAGATGGGACCACTCCATCAGTTTTCCTCAGCCAACTCCTGGTCCTGGCCTGTGGGTGGAGTTCGGGCCACTTGCTTCTGGGTCTCTGCCTCCAGCTGAATCTTTTCCTTCCTCTTTTTCTTTTGCTTGTGCCCTGCTCGTTTGGCTGCCTTAGTGCTATTGAAGGGCTTTGGTTCAGTGCTGTTATTGGCAGTGGGTGTTGTAGCCCAACCTCCATCTGAGCTGTCAGGTGAGCTTGAGGGTTGGGCCTGTTCAGCCTGTGATTGTCCCTGCACCTGCCTGGTCAGAGGACTCTGCGTTTGGGCCTGAGGTTCCTGTTCCTATGAAGCCAAGAGTCTGCGTTGGAGAAAACTACTGTTCCAGGCCAGCCAGAGTTTGTCCCGGTGGATTCTGGGACCAGAAACATAATAATAGAATCATAGTATAGTAGAGTTGGAAGAGACCTCATGGGCCATCCAGTCCAACCCCCTGCCAAGAAGCAGGAAATCGCGTTCAAAGCACCCCCGACAGATGGCCCTCCAGCCTCTGCTTAAAAACCTCCAAAGAAGGAGCCTCCACCACAGTCTGGGGCAGAGAGTTCCACAGCTCTCACAGTGAGGAAATTCTTCCTGATGTTCAGGTGGAATCTCTTTTCCTGTAGTTTAAAGCCATTGTTCCGCGTCCTGGTATGCAGGGCAGCAGAAAACAAGCTTGCTCCCTCCTCCCTATGACTTCCCCTCACATCTTGATCCATGGCTATCAAGTCTCCTCTCAGCCTTCTCTTCTGCAGGCTAAACATGCCCAGCTCTTTAAGCTGCTCCTTATAGGGTTTGTTCTCCCGACCTTTGGTCATTTTGGGTGCCCTCCTCTGGACACCTTCCAGCTTGTCAACATTTCCCTTCAATTGTGCCCAGAATTGGACACAGTGTGATTCCAGGTGTGGTCTGACCAAGGCAGAATAGAGGGGTAGCATGACTTCCCTGGATCTAGACACTATACTCCTATTGATTCAGGCCAAAATCCCGTTGGCCTTTTTAGCTGCCGCATCACATTGTTGGCTCATGTTTAACTTGTCCATGAGGACTCCAAGATCTTTTTCTACACATACTTGTGTTGAGCCAGGCATCGTCCCCCATTCTGTATCTTTGCATTTCATTTTTTCTGCCAAAGTGGAGTATCTTGCATTTGTCCCTGTTGAACTTCATTTTGTTAGTTTCGGCCCATCTCTCCTAGTTTAAGAATGGTTTCAAGTAGGCAGCTTGAACCGCATTCTACAAAGGAGTCAAGGTCGGATTTTCTTTTGCCAGATGTGTATTGTAGTTCGGATTCGGGTAGTAATAAGGCCGATGAGCTTGACAGGAAGAAAGCAATATATCAGCAGAGGAGAGAAAGAGAGGTTTTCAGCCACAGCAAAAGACTACTATTGAAAAAGAATAATGAGCAGTCTTCCCATGGAGAGAGGCCTTGAGTTTGCCTTAAGAAGGGCTGCTTTCTCTGAGAGATTCAGCGGTGGTAAGAACCCTGTTCCATGTTCCTGTGAACTTTCATGCCAATTCATGCAGTCTTGTCCTTTGAGTTTTGTTCCAGTCTTTGTCCTTGCTAGTGAGGAATTTTGGATTATCCAGTTCTTCGTGTACGTTTACAGTTTGGATTTCCTGTTCCAGTTAAGATCGTGCCTTGTGTTCCAGCATTGATTTTATTCCTTGGTTTAATTTTGGTCTTTGATTTCCTGCGTTCCAGTTTGATCCTGTGCTTCGTACTAATTGCGAAACCTTGTTTGGACTCATTTTGATATCCTGTTTGAACTATTGATTCCCTATGTGACTTTTAGAGACTCTAGCTTCAAGATTCTCAAGTAATGTGTACCTTGTGGACTAAAGCTTTATTTCATTGACTTTGAACTCTGATTTGCTACTGCTTGCATAATAACGTTCATTCAATAAGCAGTTTGTGTTACTTATATTCTGGGGCTCCAGTGTGGTTTTGAGGTGCCTCTGCAACTTAGGAGTGCAACAGTGAGTAGATGTGGGCTCTTACAAGGTCCAGTTGAAGGGGACTGCTCCCGATTTTGGGACTGGTGTGTGTGGACTGAGGGCAGGTGCAGGTTCTGCATGTTCTTTCTTAAATACCTTCTGATAAGTGCTGCAACCATTTGATAAGATAAATGTCTTAAGCAAAGAAATCTTAGGCCTTTTCATCTTATCTATGCAGACACTGCCTATGATAACCCATCCTAGATCGAGGCGTTGGGCAAAAGTTGCGTCGTGTGGTCCATTGATTGGCTGGCTTATTTTGTGCAGTCTGAAAAGCAGAAGTAGAATGTTTGCATTTTTGTCAAGGGCTGGTAGTTCATTGGTTATAGGCCTTAGATAAGGGTGATGGAAGGCCGCCTTTGATGTGTGGGTATCTCCTCTGTCAGATGGTATCTGGTTGCACTGAATAAGAGCTAAAAACATTGATGTTCCGCTGTGCATTTGATTAGACAATCCCCTATAACCTGACTCCTATTAAGATTTGAAATCTGCCCTGGCACTTTACTGTTGTTCTCCATCCCTAGTTCATTTCCCCATCCTATTTTGCCCACACCTTGCACTTTATGCTGACTCATGAACTTTTTCATCAGCCCTAATGTAACACCCCTAAGCAGCGTGAACACTGAAAACCAACACGGAGCCAATAAACAATCTAATATATTTATTAAAGCAATAAAAGTTCTAAACAAAAATAAGCTGAGTATATAGTCAAGCAGTTGACCTTTTAGGGAAGATCAAAATTAGTCCAATAAAATGAAGTTATATGTCCAGTATTAGAGTCTAAAGTCTATAATCCAAATGATCGAAACACACTCAAACTCTTTGGCAGTTTGAGTGGGGAAAGAATAAGGTTTCGCAGGAAGATTCTTGAAGTAAAGTCCAGAACAAGGATTCAAGGCTAGGCAAGGTATTTCGTGATGGATCTGAAAACGCAGTCCAAACTTGGCAAAGAGTGGGACACAACTCCCAGACTACTTGTGAGTAAACGCGCCGGTGGGCCGCTTGGAAGCTCAGGAACAAGAGACGATGTTCTTCAGTCAATAGTTACATTGACCACTGCGACAGAGAAACTCAGCACAGAACTTTTATTTAAGTTCAAGAGCTCCCCCCAAGCAGGTGTTTGACTCCCCAAATCTTCCCAGAGAACGAAGCTGTTTCAACATTGCACCAGATGCCTGCCTCCCGGAAACTTCCCAAGAGAACCGATTTAGCCACAATCGCCTCTCTCCGCTAATCTCACGCTTCTCCTTAAAATCTGTCTTTGGGAGCGATCTGTTTTGAGAAAAGCTCTTCTATCAAACACCAAACTTTCTGGAGAACCAGGCTCCGTTTCAAGGGCATCCCTAATTGGCTCTGGCACGGAAATGTCAACAGGAGACATCTGGAAAGGGACGGAATCTTGCTGAGGTGGAAGAAAGCCCAAGTCTTCTTCAGTTTGATCTATGGTGGCTGCGGGGTCATGGGCCAAAGGTGTCTGAGACATCACACCTAATCTAAAATGAGTTGCACCAGTCTGCCCATTCATGCCTAGGATTGGACCTTTTACAAGCTCACTGATGATCAGGTTAAGATTGTTTTTATGCTTTATGTTGTTTTAATGGCTGTTGATGATCATGTTTTATGTACTGATGTATGTGGCGCAGTGTGTTAAAGCGCTGAGCTGATGAACTCGCAGACCGAAAGGTCCCAGGTTCAAATCCAGGGAGCGGAGTGAGTGCCCGCTGTTAGCTCCAGCTCCTGCCAACCTAGCAGTTCGAAAACATGCAAATGTGAGTAGATCAATAGGTATCGCTCCGGCGGGAAGGTAACGGTGTTCCATGCAGTCATGCCGGCCACATGACCTTGGAGGTGTCTACGGACGCCGGCTCTTCGGCTTAGAAATGGAGATGAGCACCAACCCCCAGAGTCAGACACGACTGGACTTTACGTCAGGGGAGAGCCTTTACCTTTTCCTATGTGTTTTAAAACAATTTTAAATTTGGCACACAATTTTACATACAAGTATGCGGAGTACCAATGGGAAGCCCTCTGGCTCCCTTTGTAGCCAACCAATTTGTTCCTTACTTTGAGACAAAATTTATTTACAATAGAGCACATAATCTAGATCTCTTCGACATCATCTATTATGGATGATGCATTGATGACATCTTCACAATTTTCTGGTCCGATACAGCATGATCACATTAAATTTGCAAGTACATGTGACCACAAAAAATCAATTCCTTAGATATGTGTGTGTATTCAGGAAATCAAGTAGACTTTATATCAAAAACAACACCAAACCCACCAACAGAAACTCCCTATTACATTTCAACAGTTTCCACCATCACTCCTTGAAATCTATCTTACCATACAATCAACTATTAAGATTAAAACGTTACACCAGCCAACAGGAAGACTTCAAATCCATCATAGACCCCTTTAAACAGGCACTGAAGGTGAGGGTATATCCTGAAAGAATAGTTGATTTCAGCAGTCAAAAGAACTCAAGAAGTGTTCTACTACAGGAACAAACTAAGCGTAGTAAGGATCGTATTATCTGGCCACTTACACTCACACCACTATCATCCAAAATTAAGAATATTGTCAACAGACACTGGCATTTAATACAAGAGATTAGTGGCTGTGAAAACCACCTATGGTCCCATAAAAAATCAAGAAATTTTAGAAACTTTCTGATACATGCAGATCTCAGTACACCCATTACAACAGTAAGCAAAAACAAGTACATTACCCGTGTGGCCATTGTAATTGGCTGTATACAATCCTTAAGAATTCAACAAGATACATATCCCGAGCTACATCTTCACATCACATTGAGACATTTCACTTCATGTGCATCTGAAAATGTAATATATGTGATTATATGTCCATGTAAATTGTTATATGTGGGTATGACTTCTAGAGCATTGAGAACACGGATACAAGAACACCAATCCAGAGTCAGGAACGGATGCACAGACTCTATATACATGCTTTCAAGAAAAAGCTCATTCTGATGAGAGTTTTAAGTTCTTTGCAATAGAGAAAGTAACATCTATTGGAGATAGTAAAAGACGACTTCTACAAAGGGAGACTTTCTGGACCTTTACATTCTGTATTCTCCAAAGGACTGAATGATAGGTTTGACTTCACCTGCTATCTGTAGTTTAGCAGAGTATTTTAGGTCATGATGCAAGCCAAACGGCATCTGCAACTTAAAAGAAAACCACACAGATCCCTGCATGTGCAACAACATGTAAGTCAATTTTATTTCTGTAAATTTCTTTGCTATATTTCTGTATATACTAGACTAAGAAGTGGATAATATATGGGGTGTTTACACATACCTATTTCGGTACAACAATCACTGTTACTATAAGTGTGTACCCATGTTTATGTTTTGAATATTGACAACATGGAAAGGCCTTGAATTGAAGCAGGACTAAGCAAGTAATTAAGATTAAGAGAGACAGCAACATATCCACAACATACCGTAGTGAACTACAAGAAGATTCTGAGAATCGCAGTAAGAAGACTACAACCATACATCAAAAGACTGTTTAAGATCTAGTGCAAATATACACAACTTTTGAGGAAGGATTCCCCGAAATGAGGCATTGTACCTGTTGTGTATAGTTGTGTCTGTATATACACCATATTTGTGGACTGTTTTCGGTTTGAGATTGAGGTATGTTTTTCCTTATGTCTTACATAACAAGATAGTACCCAGTTGAAAATACTTAGCAATACTAGCATACTGTCTCATGAATACACAAATGTATTTATTTATTTATTACAACATTTATATCCCACCCTTCTCACCCAATAAGAGACTCAGGGTGGCTTACAATAAAACACACATATAAACAAAATATAAAATACAGTGCAAATAAATTAAAATTAGTTAATTAATTAGTTACAACATTCATAAAAATACAATAATATATGTTGTCCAAAACAGAATAGGAATAATTCTGGAGAACAGGAATAATTCTGGAGCTAGATAACAGTCCAAACCCATGCCACCAGCACAGGACGGAAATGACATTCAAAGATACTTTTTTACATAAGGTGTTAAACCCAATTTTGGGCTAAGATCAGGTCTATCCGCCCCTCCAGTTTCAATAGTTTTGACCCTTATAAACCCCCCTCTTTTTTTGCAAAAAATAAAAAATAGAAGAGATAAAAAGCAATGAAACAAAAAGGCAGAATTTGTATATAATGCTTAAGCTACACAGCAAACGACTACATAAAATACAAAACTAAATCAGAAACAAACACACCGATGAAACAGTTACCTACATAGATGCACAAACCAAACTAACAAACGAACAAGAGACACAGGTACACTTCTACAAGCCTCATTCTATCTGTTAGAATTTATCCCTTAGTATTCTACTCCCTATAGAAAATATTATATAATATAACACTTTTGATAACACTTTTCCAATTAATAAATCTTACAACTGATATTAGCCCATATTGTTGTCAGGGTGTTCACTTTGGCTAATTGCCGACGTTCACAAGCCACTCCTTTGCGTTAGAACAAGACGTTACTTCCATCTCTGCACAACTAAAACTGTTCAAAGTCCAGGTGTTTATAGGGTTTTCCCCCCAGTATGAGTCCTTTGATGTAAATGTGAATGTAAATGTCTCCTCCGAGTAAAGCTCTGTCGATTCTCCAGGCATTTATAGGGTTTCTCCCCAATGTGAACCCTTTGATGCCAACGTAGATCTGAACTCGAGTGAAGCTCTTTCCACACTCCAGGCATTTATAGGGTTTCTCCCCAGTGTGAGTTCTTTGATGTGAATTTAGAATTCCTTTCTGTCTAAAGCTCTTTCCACACTCCAAGCATTTATAGGGTTTCTCCCCAGTGTGAGTTCTTTGATGCGAACGTAGACCTGAACTCTGACTGAAGCTCTTTCCACACTCCAGGCATTTCTAGGGTTTCTCCCCAGTGTGAGTTCTTTGATGTGAATTTAGAATTCCTTTGGGTCCAAAGCTCTTTCCACATTCCAGGCATTTATAGGGTTTCTCCCCCAATGGTGAACCCTTTGATGCCAACGTAGACCTGAACTCTGACTGAAGCTCTGTCCACACTCCAAGCATTTATAGGGTTTCTCCCCAGTGTGAGTTCTTTGATGCGAACGTAGATTTGTGCGACGTTGGTTTGATGTATCACCTGATGGCAAAATGGGGGCTTGGATCCCACTCCCCTGGGGAGCCGACCATCGTGGGCCGGCTCCCACCCCCCGCCCCTTTCCCCAAAGCAGCAGGGCATGGGCTTAAACTGCGGAAATAGACATGGGGGGCATGGATCCCACACCCCTGCCCCTTTCCCTAAAGCAGTAGGGAGGGGGCTCAGCTGCAGAGATACACATGAGGGTTTGGATCCATTAAAAGCACTGGCAGGGGGAGTGGGAAAAATTGCAGCCAAAAGAAAGAAGAAATCAACGTGGTGTGATGACTCATGGGCCATGTAGTCCCGTTCCTAGCGCTGTTGTGACAGATGAAGAGGAAAACTTGGGTTTTCCACCGTTTCAGCCAGAATTGGAACTTTCCCAGCCTGAATTGGAGCCCTTGCACCTGCAGGAGGTTTGTCTTCCAGAAATCTGCCAAACAAGCCCTGAGTCAAAATCTCCCCCATTTTCTCGCCGTAATTATTATCAACAAAAAGGAGTTCAACAGGCTAATCGCAGAAGCCTGAGAATCGCAGCCAGGCATTCAGCTGATTAAGACTGCTTCCATGAGAAAATTTAGGGAGTCATGCATCTGGACACAGAGATTGACTTTCGGTTCTGGTTCCCCAGAGAAGTGTTCTTTGGTGGGAAAACGAGACCTATTTAGGTTCTTTGCCCTGTAGGAATCTTGCGGAGTCAATTCGTCAGCTACTGGAGTAGGTTGTGTGTGGACAGCGCTACTCCCGTTTCCAAGCCTTTGTTCCCGTTTCCAGCCTTGTTTTGCTTCACGGACCTTGCCTTGCTTCCTAGGACTCAGCCTTGCTTTCCAGGACCTTGCCTTGCTCCCCGGACCTTGCCAAATATTTACCACGGATCTTGTCCCTGTTCCTCGTTCCTTGTTGCCTTGTATCAAGCCTTGTGTTCCAAGAATCAAGTTTACTTCCTAGCCTTACATCAAGTTCCTTGGACTTAAGAACCTTGTCATCTCCCCTCACTTTGCTTGGCAAAGTGAGTGTTTCGGTTACTGGATTATAACTTTGGACCTTAATATTTTATATTGGACATTGTTTTCCTGGACTATAATTGACCTTTCCTGAAAGGTCTTCTTCTGAACTATATTCTACACTTATTTTTATTGCCTTTACTTATTTCCTTAATAAAGATATTAGATAGATTCTGGCCTCTGTGTATGGTTATTGGTGCCCTGCAACCTGGGTCGTGATACGTGGTGATCCGAACAGCAATGGCCAAGATGGAGAAAAAAGCAGAAAGAAATAATCCCCGTGGGGATCCGAACCCCAATGTCTATCTCAGCAGCAAAGACCCCACCCTGCGCCGGCCACAGTTGGCCGGCATGCATCCCCTAGAGAGAGAGAGAGAGAGAGAGAGAGAAAAACAGAGGACCCCGCCCCAAAGGAAGGATCTGGGAAAAATTGCCCAAATATGTACGGAAGGACAGCTGTGAGAGAAGAGAGATGAGATGCATCGTGGGAAACTCGACCACGTAAGCCGAGAGGCAGCAAAAAGAAAAGAAAGAAAAAAGCCGCAGGCAGCAAAGACCAAAACCGTGAGCCGGCCACAGTTGGCCGGTATGCATCCCCTACAGAGAGAGAGAGAGAAAAAACCAGAGGACCCCGGCCCAAAGGAAGGGTTTGGGCAAAATAGCACAAACGTGTGCGGAGGGACAGCTGCGAGAGAAGAGAGATGCGATGCATCGTGGGAAACTCGACCACGTAGGCCGAGAGGCAGCAAAAAGAAAAGAAAGAAAAAAGCCGCAGGCAGCAAAGAACACACCCTGAGCCGGCCACAGTTGGCCGGCATGCATCCCCTACAGAGAGAGAGAGAGAGAGAGAAAACCAGAGGACCCTGGCCCAAAGGAAGGGTTTGGGCAAAATAGCACAAACGTGTGCAGAGGGACAGCTGCGAGAGAAGAGAGATGCGATGCATCGTGGGAAACTCGACCACGTAGGCCGAGAGGCAGCAAAAAGAAAAGAAAGAAAAAAGCCGCAGGCAGCAAAGAACACACCCTGAGCCAGCCACAGTTGGCCAGAGCGCATCCCTGAGCGACCGGCCCGGCCCACCCACAAAGTTTACTGCTTTTACGACATTAGCCTCTACCCACACCACCACCCCACCACCCAAGGGGAAGGTGGTGTCGCCTTTTGGGAAGCTACTTAAAAGGGGTCCCAAGCCCCACTGCCCAGGGGGGCCGGCCACCGTTGGCCGGCCTCACGCCACCACCCCACCACCCAAGGGGAAGGGGGTGTCGCCTTTTGGGAAGCTACTTAAAAGGGGTCCCAAGCCCCACTGCCCAGGGGGGCCGGCCACCGTTGGCAGGTCCCACGCCACCACCCCACCACCCAAGGGGAAGGGGGTGTCGCCTTTTGGGAAGCTACTTAAAAGGGGTCCCAAGCCCCACTGCCTAGGGGTGCCGGCCACCGTTGGCCGGCCCCACGCCACCTCCCCACCACCCAAGGGGAAGGGCGTGTTTTCTTCACGTCTGCTAGTGAAATGTGGGCCCAAGCCCCACTGACTAATGTGTCAACCAGACCAGAGCCACAAAGTCTCTAGCCGCCACAAAGGCACACTCCCTGACAGCAAACCGTCAGCGGCCCTGGCCGCACCCCTACCGGGTGGACACAAGCTAGCTGGCAGTCCGCAGGGTAGTCGTGGCCACCATCACATCAATAATGATTATAATAATAATAACAACAGTAAGATCTTTATTTTTATTCCCCGCCCCATCTTCCCGGAGGGACTCTGAGCGGCTTCCATGGGGCGTGCCCGTCAACAATACAATGGGAACAATTAAACCCAAAAATTTTATATATATTAAAGAAAATGTTGCATCAATAACACATAAAATAAAAAAGCTGTCACAGTCAGCATACAGCATTACCTGCTTAAAAAACAGTGGTGTAAAAACACGGCTCTGGGCCGAGGGCTGAATACTTCCACAGAGATGAGGTAGTTTGAGAGTTAAAAATCATTAAAGTGCGAAATACTCTTGGCCTGGAAACCAATTCTTCATCTGGCAGCGATCCACCCCATAGTCCTCAAAGGCTTTTTGGAACTGGAAGGTTTTACGGCTCTGATGTAAGGTTAATGTTTCTATGGCGTTGAACTAGAGGGAAGACTTGTGTGTGTCTGGTGTTATTAAAGATCTCTAGCAGCTGAGCTGGAAAGAGGGAAATGACTTCTGTTGGTATACAGTTTCAGTAAAGTTGTGGATGTAAAATAATGAAAGATATTGTCTTTATGGAGTAGAAATGAATCCAAAGAACTAAAACATAGCACAAATGTTGAGACAAAAGAAACCATGAAGTCATAACTCATTGTTTTTAATAGCAATACAGAGTTTCTGAGAGATTTGTTTCTCTACTTATGGGTCTGCGGAAGATTAGCATCACATACTTACCTTCTGTGTCTTATCCTCTGACACACGCATAGAGATAAAACTTGTGGCAGGCAATGGCTGGGATCCATTAAAAAAAGGTTTATCCCTGTCATTGTGGGATTTGTTATCCCATATTTTAAAAACATTGTAAAGGGGTGGGAGATAAATAAAATGTTTTCGTTATCCTAAACCACAAGAGGCTTCGGCCAGGGTGTCCCACCTTTAACGATGGCTGTGTTAACAAATTTGGCTTGTAAACCACCTTTCGTCTCATCCGTCAAAACACAGTCCTCATTTTCAAATACAAAACGCTAAGAATTGTCCTGGACTGTCAGCAAAAGTGTTGGAAAAGTGCACCTGATACTTTTGCACAGCAGACATTTCTGCAAGTACCGTAATATTTTATGATGTCAAGACATAAAATTATTTTATTACTTTCATTAAAAAGAAATTAATTCTAAATTATGTTATTTCATTTTGTCCTCATGTTGCTTGGGCCGCTGCCCCAAGTAATCCGCACCGAGTCCACGCAGGGAGATGTTGGCGGGAAATAGAAATTTTTTAAATCATTTTACATTGATTGTTTTATAAACTCTCTTGAGAGTCCTCCTCGCTTCGAAGGGATTTCTTGATATTCCAGGACCGGGAGTTTGGCCCCGAGGAAGAGTATTCTCAGATCGGTCACTCGGCAAGCTGCTGAAAGGGGTCACACCATCGTCGGCCATGTTGAATACTCTCTTCAAAGCCTTGAACTGCTTGGAGGATAATTAATGGAATGTGCTGGGTTATTTGGGAATTCCAAGTCACCTAGTCTGTCCCACGAAAAGTGTTAGTTGACATGCTGGGAACAGAAAACGGATCAACCGCCGTTTTCATGATTGGGAACGGGTTGCGGCAGGGCCGCATAAGTTCAGCCTCTGGAATCATCTAGCCGTTTGTCTGGAACATTAAATGCGACATGCGTGGCTAGAGGACCTGTAGGCAGGATTTGAAATTTATGGAAGGCACATTTACAACCTATGGTATGAGATAACAGTCTGCTGGCTGAAAGAGAGTAGGGGCAGAGGAGCCTTCTCTCAAAGGTGAAAGAAGAAAGGACCAAAGCTGGGTTGTAAGAGAAGGAAGCCAAAGGGAACCACACAGATTTATAACTGTCAACAACATGGATTGGATGTGGATGGTTTGACAGACGTTTTATTTATTCTTGCGACATATCACTGTAGGTGCAGACTGTGGCCTGCAAGTTAGTAGAGGTTTTGCAGAGCTATGTCCACACTAGACAAAATAAGAACAGAGACTTCATGCAAACATTGGAGGACCGCATACTCGCATTGTCATCGCAATGCCGTAGTCCAGAAACCTGCGGATGTGAGAGCTTGACCGTAAGGAAGGCAGAGCGTTGGAAAAATGGCACTTTTGAAAAGAATTGCTTTTCGAAAAACAAGACAGTGCCTGGGAGTGTAAGAAGATCCAACTGGTCCATCCTCCATGTTTTAATGCCCGTCCGCTTCAAGGAGGTAGTGAAATTACAGGCATAGCATCAGGATGGCATGGACTTGAAGGAAATGTCGCCGTTGATGTCCGACAGGGAATTCTTTTGTGAATCCGTCCGAGAGTTCTCCATAGTTCGTAGAAGACTACAAGTCTTAGCTCAGAGTGTAAGACTTTCTGCAGTGTGATTCCACCCTCTTCTATCGTCCTACCAACAAACAGAACCTGCGCCCAGAGGTCACTAGCAGCCGCAAAGGCACACGCCCTGACGGGCAAACGGCACCGTCCTCGGGCGCGGACAGAGGGCGAGGGGACCCTAAGCCGTCCGTCCCTCGACAACAGCGTCGACAACCGCCTCTCAAGGCGATGGGACAGTGGAAGAAGAAAATTTTGAAAAGTGGTGGACAAGGCCGAGGTGTCCAGCTTTCTGCGGTGCGGTGATTCCACCCTCTTCTATCGTCCCTGCCAACAAGCCAGCAAAAAGCACTTCCGTAGCCAGAGAACCTGCGCCCACAGGTCACTAGCAGCCGCAAAGGCACATGCCCTGACGGGCAAACGGCACCGTCCGCGTGCGCGGACAGAGGGCGAGGGGACCATAAGGCGGCCGTCCCGCGGCCACAGCGTCGAGTACACTGCCTTTCAAGGTGATGGGACACAAGACAACCATTTTGAGAAATGGTGGCCAAGGCCGACGTGTCCAGCTTTCTGCGGTGCGGTGATTACACCCTCTTCTATCGTCGCTGCCAACAAGCCAGCAAAAAGCACTTCCGAAGCCAGAGAACCTGTGCCCAGAGGTGCAGCCGCAAAGGCACACGCCCTGACGGTCAAACGGCACCGTCCGCGTGCGCGGACATAGGGCGTGGGGAACATAAGGCGGCCGTCCAGCGGCCACTGCGTCGACCACACCCGCTCAAGCCGATGGGACAGTGAAAGATGAAAATTTTGAGAAGTGGTGGCCAAGGCAGAGGTGTACTAATTCATGCGGCAAGACACATCCACAAAGGTTCAGATGGACCTCTGTAAAGTGAGACTCTGCCGTATTCCTTCACCAAGTATGTCTTACCGAAGGATCCACATCAATTATAACAATGTTATTTCTGTACAGGAACAGCCAGGATCTGGAGAAGACCTAACATTCATGGCTCATTCCCGAAATATTTTTGGACAAAAAAAGGATAGAGATTTGATAGTAATCCGTTCTGGACCCAAAGCGGAAGCATTTCCTACCTTGTCTTTTATGGACTAATTTCCCCAAGAATATTAGAATCATTATTACAGGAGACAAAACCTCTAGGAACCTCAGGGAATGGCCCCTAGAGATTGATTTACCCAAAAACGACAGTGGGCAACGGTGTGTGATGATAAAGACGAGAACGGAAGGGAAGAGAGGAAGGAAAGCATGGTAGGATAGAGGAGAGAGTTGTTGGACATAGGCCAAAGGGGCAACCCCCCCGCCCCACAACAGAAATAGCCATAGTTAATCAGAAGCAGAGCTGCTTAAAGGAGGAGAAATGTTGTTCTAGGAGCCGTCGGAGTCAAAATTCAAATCGGGGAAATTCAACACGGGGAGGTTGGCCTTCAGGAAGACCCGTTTCTCTACTGTTTGAGGGTCCAGCAAGCTGCGGTGGGGCGTGACTACATCTCCCGCTAGGCTGAAGACCCTTTCGCTCTGCACACTGGTGGGTGGACAGCTGAGGAACTGGCGGGCTACGTGCGACAGATCCGGCCACATGTGTTCACGTGAAGCCCAATAGGCCAATGGATCACAAGAAATTATCTCAGGAGGCTCCTCAAAGTACCTGTTGACCGAGCCTTCGGCCAAGTCTACCTTTTGAGCAGAAGCCAGCAAAGAGGAATCTTCCGAGCAGGCAAGTATGGCCACCGTCTCTGCAAAGAAAGTGTTTCCTGGTCGCGGCTGGAAATCCGTAACCCTACGGCAACCCCCTGCCGGCTCCCGGGGCTATCACTCTCGCCACTAGCGCTAGTGCTGGGGGTGGCAGGCATTTCCGGTAGAGGGAACGCTGTGCCCGTTTCCCCCACCCTGGCAGCAAAGACCTCCCTCCCAAGGTTAACTAGTTGGGCCTTCCATACGGTAAACTCTTTTGGGCAGACGTTGTACTTTAGCCGTGGATCACACAAGGCCGCCACCATATGGACCTTGCTGGAAAGAAGTGGCTCAAGGCGTTTCCGTACAGCAAAGGACAACCTCCTCACCACCTCCTGGGCCGGCGGTGTCAGCGGTCCTGCCAGGGAGTCCAGTGTTCGACCGGCCCCAAGCCTTTCTAGGTGCCTCCTTAGCCTCAAGACCATGGGCACTGCCTGGCTAAGAAGGGCTTTTGATTCCGAAAGGGTTTCTGTGGCATGTTTGAATGGCTTTAGGACGTCTACCAGCTGGGAGATGGTGTCCCACTCCTGCTTAGTTGGAACAAGCTTGCTAACAGGCGCAACCAATGTAAGGGAGATGCCGTGTACCGCCTTCTGCTGCTCGACCATGCGTTCGAGCATTTTATAGGTTGAATTCCACCGAGTTGAGACGTCCTGGAGCAGCTTGTGCTGCGGGAGGCCTTCAAGGCTCTGCCTCTCTCAGCTGCCGGGCTGCCTTGATGCTCCTGTGGAAGTAGCCCGCGATCTTTCTACAGCGCTCGATCAGCAGGGAGATGTTTGCGGTGCTGGCTGGCTGCTCTTCCGGGCTCTTTAAACCTTCCTTGACGGTATTGTGAAGCAAGTGGGCCATGCAGGTGACATTCAAAAACCCTGCACTTTCAACCGCTTTGATCATATTTTTACCAGCGTCAGTCACCATGAAGCCCCTCCTCATTTCTTCCGGCCTGCACCGCATCCACTCCCCCATCATGTTTTCCAGATAGCTGCAGATGGTCTCTGCCTTGTGATCACGATCAACTACCTCCAAAGCGAGGAGTGCCCAACGATGGGATGAATCCATACTGCCTTCCTTCTCCCACCAATGTGCCGTGAGAGAGAGGTAGGAATGGCCTCCTCCCAAGCTTGACCAAATGTCTGAGGTAAAATGGATGTGTCCTCCCATGGCGCTATGCAACATCTGGATAATGCGTTCCTTGCATCCCTCGTACAGTCCGGGAATAACTTTTCTGGAAAAGGTGTGACGGGAGGGGATTTTGTAGCGGGGGCACAGGCGTTTCATAAGGCGGACGAAGCCTTCTTGTTCAACCAGGCGGAAGGGATGGTGATCAAGGGCAATCATCTCTCCCACAGTTTGGGTTATCTGCTGGGGTGTGAGTAATGTTTCCCCCGTTTTCTTTCTGGGTAATGGAATGGCCCAATCCTCCAAGGTGGACTGTGTCTGCCTTCCACCATCTTCACCAGGAGAACTTTGTGTGCTAATGCTGCCACTGGAAGGGCTTCCAGCTCCCCCTCCTACCGATATGGAGGGATGGTGTCGCTTCATGTGAGAGCTCAACCCCGAGGTCGCAAGATGTCTCAGGTCTCTGCCTCTGCTGATATTTGCCCCACAGTGTCTACAAACTGCCAAAGTAGCACGCTGAGAGTGGACATGGAAATGGTCCCAAATATATGACCTTGGCCTCCCCACAGCCACTGTGGCGACGCCCTCAGAGATGGGAGTCGTGGGCACCCTTTCAGCAGCATGAGAAAGTCTATGGTATGGTGGTACTACCTCCTCTACCTCCTCACTGTCAGTAGCGGGTGGAAGGGTGGGGTTATCTATATCCTCACTATCCATCACTTGTAGTTCCAGGACGGCAACACCTGTATGTTCCATTGATCGTCCTGCTGTCTCAGCTCCATACGACAACTGGCTCCATGTGGAGGGGTGTGAACTTTTAGCATTCGAACAGCCAGGTTCTTCATCAAGTCCACCCACTCCCATCGTTCCGCGTTCCAGACGGATGGGACCCACCCTAACGTTTTTGGCCCCCCACAGTGTCCGGGCTCTTGCTTGACCACTAGCTGGACTTGCTCCCCCAGACCTGCGTTCAGCTGGAGTTTTCAGGTGACAGAAGGGAGGGGAAGGTAAGGTATTGTGTAACTGGGGGGAAAGATTTGTTGTTTCTTCATTGGCAACGTGTTCTGTTCAGATCCTATTAAGTGCCGCAAAACCGTCTATTACTGTTTTAGTTATTGTTATTCGTTTACAAGGGGATACCTGTACTTTCCTTTTCTACAAAGGAGTATGGGAGGTGCAACCCTTTTGCCAAACTTGGCTTTTGATTCACAGTGGGCCTGGCACAGACAAACAGCCCTGCTAGAGCAGGCAAGGGCCAAATCAGGCTCCCTTGTTTCCCAAAAAGGAGGTGTAGTTCTACAAAGGAGTATGGGAGGTGCAACCCTTTTGCCAAACTTGGCTTTTGATTCACAGCGTCCCTGGCACAGACAAGCAGCCCTGCTTGAGCAGGCAAGGGCCAAATCAGGCTCCCTTGTTTCCCAAAAAGGAGGTGTAGTTCTACAAAGGAGTATGGAAGGTGCAACCTTTTGCCAAACTTGGCTTTTGATTCACAGCGTCCCTGGCACAGACAAACAGCCCTGCTAGAGCAAGCAAGGGGCAAATCAGGCTCCCTTGTTTCCCAAAAAGGGAGGTGTAGTTCTACAAAGGAGTATGGGAGCTGCAACCCTTTTGCCAAACTTGGCTTTTGATTCACAGCGTCCCTGGCACAGACAAGCAGCCCTGCTTGAGCAGGCAAGGGCCAAATCAGGCTCCCTTGTTTCCCAAAAAGGAGGTGTAGTTCTACAAAGGAGTATGGAAGGTGCAACCCTTTTGCCAAACTTGGCTTTTGATTCACAGCGTCCCTGGCACAGACAAACAGCCCTGCTAGAGCAAGCAAGGGGCAAATCAGGCTCCCTTGTTTCCCAAAAAGGGAGGTGTAGTTCTACAAAGGAGTATGGGAGCTGCAACCCTTTTGCCAAACTTGGCTTTTGATTCACAGCGTCCCTGGCACAGACAAACAGCCCTGCAGTGCTTGAGCAGCCTAGGGCCAAATCAGGCTCGGCTCCCTTGTTTCCAAAAACCCTTTTGCGTTGAAAAAAGAAAGAAGAAAGCCCACCCCGCCTGCAAGAGGAAAAATGGCGCAGCAGAAAAATTGCTGGCCGGGTGGAAAAATGGAAAACGCCAGTCTCGTGAGGAAAAAAACACCCACAGGCCCTTTGCAAAAAAAAAGAAAAAGAAACACCCAACAGTTTCCAAACCCACACCACCCCACCTCACCCACCCAACCTTTTCTCCCGGTCTTCTGTAGCCTAGCTCTAGCTCAGACACAGCCAAGGAAGCTGTGATGCAGCAATCTTGCCTGCCCGCCTAGAATCTCACTTCCACCCTCTAGATTCCCGGTGCAAATGAGCCACGAGGCTCCCTGTGCTCGCTCTTTTCATTCAGGACGTCCTACCAGCCCCTCCCCCTGGTTAAACGTGCTCTCTGATTGGCCACAAGGTGCAAACAACACGCTAGGTTGCCCCAGTGCACTTAAACAATTTAAGTGATTTGCAAAAGCTTTTTTTAAAAACGAAAAAAAACGACATAACTAAAAACGGCCAGTCGCGGTTCGAAACCGCGATATCCAGACATGTGGACAATCAAGGCCGTATATTGCTTCAAAAGTAACGAAAATAACGAATTAATAACGGGTAACGGGGAAATCGAATTATTTGAGCAAGCCTAGTAGTAGTATTTACTAGGCATGTCCGATCGATGAAAACAATGTTTCAATTCTTGTTTCTAACGTAGGGGGCGCCGGCGCTTCAAAATAGAAACTATTTCCGATTTTTAAACCCAAAATTTTAGGATATTTCCGAAAATTTGTAATGATTCTAAATGTTTCTAAAATTGTGGGCGTGCATGCACAATCGCCAAAAAAAAACGGCACCTGGGGGGGACTTTTACAGGGCTCTCCTGCCCTCATTTCTTGAGCTATCATCAAATTTGGTACAGTGGGAAAACACATTCAACACTCTTAGCTCAACATATTGCAGAACATTTCCTGTATGAATTTTCATAACTTGTTATAGCTTGTTATAATACACTATTTTTTAATATTTGAAGAAACCTGTTCCTGGTTTGAAAGTCTTATTTACTGTTCAATTGGGTTTTTATCACTGTGAAAGTCCCTCTTCTATTTGTGTATCTTTGTTTCTGTGGCCGGAAATCCACGAAAAGGGTGGACATTTGCAGACACACGAAACCCCCCGCTCTGGCAAGGTGTGCAAAGAAACTTTGAAAACTAGAAATTCCCTTGTTATATTTTTAAGCAAGAAGGGCACTGCAAAACAATGGTGTCTCTTCCTATGTGATCCCACAAGCAACAAACGCAATTCCTTCTTAATGAAATAGACTAGTGCAAGAACTATTCTTAATAAAATTAAAAGCTAGATAATAATCCCAGCTCAGAATGGCTCGCCCGGGCTACACACCGGGCTTTTATGCCATTCTGAAATGTGGACGTAGAGGATGTTAGCCCCCACCTTTGTGTCCATCATGGAAGCTTCTGATTGGACGGGGAGCGGCAGCCATGTTAATGTTAGGCTGTGCAAAGCTCCCATTCAAGGTAGGTTGCAGTAACAAATTTTTTAAAAATATATTTTAAATATATTGGGGGAATTAATGAGACATTAAGAGACAATTAGAGAATGGGCCAACGTTGGTTCAAATTACAATGCCGGTTGCGCCGTGAGACCACGTCTTGGAACACGTCGAAAAAAGCGAGAACAATCTGATATAAATCAGATATAAGATTCAAAACTATTTTTGGACAACCTTACTATTGACTGCTTGACCTGTGTTCTCCCTGCCATGGCTTGTTGGGGAACCTCTAGCTGGGGCTTACCTTGCGGGAAAACCTCAGCCAAACATTGAATGTCAAATCCGTGGCTAGGCGGTATCCTGACATACAGGCTACAACAGGCTTCTTTTCTTTGTGAGGATCAGGAACAGGTTTGGCTGCTGAATCTGATGCTCTTTTCTCACAGTTGGTTACTTTATCTTCGGCTTTGAAATTGTACATGTCTGCAGTGTTTGGTGCTACTGCACTCTGTATATCTCACTGTTTATTTGCGGTTCTTTGCAAAATAACTTTGGGAGCTACAACACTTGAAGCAAACTTTTCTCTGCTATCGCAACCCTTTCTTCATAAGGTTTCTTAACTAACTCATTCCAGTCCACAAGACTATGGGGCCTTTTGTGTAAAGGGCACAGAATTTCTTTGGTTTCTGGTCCACACAGGTCTTGGCTGTATAACTTTTGTGGATTTAACAGCAAAGGCAGTCCTCTTAGTTATCACTTAACAGTTTCCTCTGTGTTTTGGGTGTCCTTTCCTTCCGAAAACCTTGATAAAGAGTGGGAAATCCAGTTTGAGGACCGTTTCTCCTTTACGATTCTGGTGATGAACACTACAAGGTGGGTAAACAGTGGATATTTTTTCATGTTCCACCCTTTGTAAGTGAAAACTTCTTTCCCCCAAGCTTCTTGGAACTGGAAGGAGAGCTTTTGCAGAATTTGCCTTTGAGTTATGTATTGGTCTAGGCATGCCAATCTAGGGAGCTATGGGTTGGCCATAGCTGTTTCTAGCTCTACCAGCAGGTCACTCAAGTTCCATAATTGCTTAAAGTCTTTTGAGTTTGAGAAATTTATACAGTCTATTTAACAGAGAAGCCTCAGTTTCTGTGGAACCTCCATATCTGTCCTGCAGGCATGTCCACGCTGTCTCTAGGGCTCTTTCAGGGTCTGACACATACATTGCGTAGACTCTCTGTACTTGTGGTAAGAGGTAGGGCCCAGCCAGGCGATAAGCAGTGTGAGCTCTGTTAATGTAATTGTTTTGGTATAGTTTGAAATTGTACTTATAGTTTAAAGCTAGCTATCAGTGTGTGTGTCTGTAATCCAGCATGTATTTTAGTAGTGCAAGGGTTAAATGCATAAAGTAGAGATGTATGCCTAGGGCGAAGCAGTTGGAACTTCCAATAAGTTTCAGGATATTCGTCATGTTTTTAGATAACGGTGGAATGTGGGAGGTTACTTCTCATGCGGGCTTTTGAAGGAGTCGGACGAACAACTGCTGTGGCCTGGCAAATTGTGTAAATATTGTTTATATAACTGCGATAAAGTCTAAGCCACTGTTTCAGCTGTCAACTGAGAAGTCTGGTTTTTGTCCTGTGCGATCTGAGCCATCTGCCAGATTCATAGAATCGTAGAGTTGGAAGAGACCTCACGGGCTATCCAGTCCTCACAAGCCATCCACAGGAGAGGAATTGAGACCAGGAAAGTGATTCACCTCAACCAATTTATTGACAAGCTCTTCCTCAGCTAATAGCTTATAGCTCTTTTGAAGGTCATTGTTCAAAGGAGGAAATCTTCAGGCAAGTCAGATAACTTCTGAACTCCTTTATCTTTTAAATCTCTTTTAGAGCATTTGAAGATGGAAAAGTTCCAGGCCTCAGATGGTGTGGGAAACATCTGGTGAGGTGTGGAAAAGACTGGTCTTCTCCTCTCTATGTCTTTGCCCCATCCCATGGAAGGGTAACCCGAAGCTATGTTTTCATTATGGAAGGAATTCTTGACTGTAGGTTTTGGCTGTGACATGCCATACAGGAGAGAAGCCATGTAAATGCTTGAATGCTTTGATCATGTTGAAAGATCACAGCGTGAACAACATGTGGTCTTTGGAAGAGGGACACATTTGGAAGGGATGCAATTTTCACAAGATCTCTTTGTAGGTTTTGGCTGTGACATGCCATACAGGAGAGAAGCCATTTAAATGCTTGGATGCTTGATCATGTTGAGGGACACATTTGGAAGGGATACAATTGTCACAAGATCTCTTTGTGACCCAGTTCCTCGCTGTTTCTTCCTCTTCTGTTTTGTTTCGAGGTATTTGTAGAGACCAGTGGTTTCCAACCTTTAAGAGAGATGGCTTGTTTTTCAATTTTGGCACAGTACTTTTGCATGAATCCTAACTGGTTTTTATTAAGGGTGTAGATACTTGCTATAGTGATCTCACTGTTGTTTAATTTTCCCCTTATCACAAATTGTCCTTCTTTGCTGCTATTTTTTCTCTAGTTCAAATCTATGGCCACGCCTTCCAACTCTTCTGACCCCCTGGATTCATACTGTAATTTCCCAGTCTCTAGATAATAATAATTATGAGTACACCTCATTATAAATACTAATTTCAAGTTTGAAGTTGCAGACAGAGCTTTTCTACTTGGAATATTAACCAGGTTCTAGTTAAATTTCAATATGTTAAAATTATGCTTAGCTTAGCATATACTTTAATGAGCTTGTGCAGAGTCCATATATCATCACTCATGTCATGCTATTTGTTATTCCTTCTTGTTCAGAACTAGTATGAGTTTGGATGTTGTTTCTTAGTTTTTCCCCCCTCTGGAGCCCATTTTTTAAAACGTTCTGGCCTCAAGTGACCTTCACATCCATCATCAGTTTCCTCAGTTCCCTCCTCCAACTATAATTCTGTTGCAGATAAATGTATCTCTGGTGAGGAGTCGACCACGTTGCCGCTCAACAAAACAGCATCTAGGGAAACACCTCTCATGAAGGCTGTTGATATTGTCACAGCCCTCATAGAGTGGCCCTTAATCTGATTTGTCAAGTCACGGCCTGCAAGTCGATATGACAACTGGATAGCCGATATGATCCATGATGAAAGACCCTGCGAGGAGACTGGAAGGCCAGTGGCATTCTTCCTGTATTTCAGAAAAAGTCTTCGGGAGTTCCTTAAACCCGGTGGTCCTATTAACATAGAAGGTCAAGGCTGTACGGACGTCAAGAGAGTGGATAAGATCCTGGATGATTGCTGCTTGGCAATCATCCAGGTCTAAAGGTGGTGCTGGCATTCAGCAGCACCACCTTTAGACGGGAGGGATCACCAACCTGGGCACCCACATTTACCGTGTCAGGAGGCTGTTTCAAATCTAAAAGAACTCTTCTTTCCCTAGGTCAAATTGGTTTATGCCTCCCTTTCCCGAATCTCGCCCTCCCCTTAATGACTTCAATAGGGGGCCCCCGGCCGTTGGATGGCCTCCCTCCCCCTACGTGGTCCATCCTTGCAGTAATGCTAGCTATTGAATCTAAGCAAAGGTCTTATTTTTACTGCTTCCTTCTCTCACCTCCTTTGGCGCTAAAGATGATCCTTTCCTTCCTCCCCTCCCCCACCTTAGGAGTTACCCCAGTTCTAAATGTAGGAAGGTTCTGTAACTCCCTTCTCGCCTTACAGATCTTAAAGTGACGCGTGCTAAAGGTGTGTGTGTGTGGGGGGGGGGGGAACTAATTTATTATTGGAGTAAAGGAGGTTCCATTGGAGATTAAAAGCAGTAGTAGGCTTGTAATCAAAGTGCTAGAGAGTATTTTTCCGCAGCGTCTGGTAAAGTGCTCAAGTGCATCGGCATAGTCTGTCTAACTTAGACTATTTCCAGTGGTCAGTAGTTGTACTCGTAAAGAGAATCCAATAATAAACATCCCTTCCCGCCCTTCTACCAGCCCTCAGAGACGGTTGACGGTGTTGTTTGATCTTGGAGGGAACACATTTCCGATGTCGAGCCACTGGGACCACGCCCTTCCACAATTTCTGTTTGCACAATTTCTGTTTCAAATCAATGTCTGACTTTGTGATTGCAGAAATAAAACTCAGCCCAAGGCTTGGGACTAGAAACGGAGCGTGAGGGAAGCAATGCCTTGGCAAGAGTGCCACGTCCTTTGGAAACTAAATTGCTGTGGACCCTCTATTGAATCAAATCAATGTCTGACTTCGTGATTGCAGAAATAAAACTCAGCCCAAGGCTTGGGATTAGAAACTGAGCGTGAGGGAAGCAATGCCTTGGCGGGAATGCCAACGTCTTTGGAAACAATAAATTTCCTTGGACCCTCTATTGAATCAAATCAATGTCTGACTTTGTGATTGCAAAAATAAAACTAAGGCAGAGGGCTTGGGATTAGAAACTGAGCGGGCGCCAAGCAATGCCTTGGCAGGAATGCCCACGTCCTTTTGAAACTATAAATTTCCTTGGACCCTCTATTGAATCAAATCAATGTCTGACCTTGTGATTGTAGAAATAAAACTCAACCTGAGGGCTTTGGATTAGAAACGGAGCGTGAGGAAAGCAATGCCTTGGCAGGAGTGCCCACGTCCTTTGAAAACTATAAATTGCCTAATGCCTCTTTTCAAGCAAGGACTCTTTGCCAGATCCCACAAGCCCCAAGCCAATGCATTATTTATTACCCAAAAAATATACACAATCTCGAACTTGCAACAAAAGCCCAAACTCTTACCAGACCCAAACCCCTCTGTCTCTCTACAGCCAGAACTTCACCCTCTCTCCCTCAATGCAGGCGGCTTGTTTTCTTGCGCAGCGCACCACCCTCTCCACTCGGAAACCCAGCCCCAGAATGGCTCGCCAGGGCTATGGAGGGGGCTTTTATGGAGATCTTCCACGTGGACGCAGAGGACACTAGCCCCTACCTTGCCATCCATCGTGGAAGCCTCTGATTGGCCTGGGAGCGGCAGCCATTTTAGGCTGCGCTAGGCTCCCATTCAAGGTAGGTTGCAGAAACAAAAAAAAAAATTAAAAAATATTTTTTAAATATATTCAAAAAAAAAATTTGGGGGGGGGGGAAATTTAATGAAACATTAAGACACAATTAGAGAATGGGCCAACGATGGTTCAAATTACATTGCCAGTTGCGCCCAGGGACAACGTCTCGGAAATCGATTCAAAAAGCGAGAACAATCTGATTTAAATCTGAATTAAGACTCAAAACGAAAATTTGGACAAGCCTACTGTGGAGATAGATACTTTTTCAAGGAGCCAAGGTGGAGCCCGCAAAAAGCCGACCTACCTCAGCGCCATCTTGATTAAACTATCCAGTAGCACCAATAAACTGGATGCGCTGCATGGGTTCAAGGTGGGACTTGGCCAGGTTCACAATCAGACCTAGGGACTGGAGAAGGGATAGTTTTTGCAGTGAATATGAGTGTGTAACTGAGAGTGTGATCTAGCAACTAACAACCAATAATCTCTATAGGGGTAGATGGTAACACCTCCTAGGCAAAGGTGCGCCGTGACCACCACCATACACTTGGTGAATACCCTGGGCGCAGTAGGAAGGCCAAAGGGAAGGGCATTGAAACAGAAGGCCTGGTCCCCCACCATAAAAGAAAGGAACCTACGGTGGTCGTGCCGTATCAATGTATTGGAAGTAAGCATCGCATAAATCAATGGTGGTGAACCAAACTCCTTTATTCAACAATGGCAGAATTGAAGACAAAGCCACCATTCTGAACTTCTGGGGGCAATAAAGGTATCAATGTCCCTCAAGTCCAGGATAGGCCTACGCCTTCCATTCCGCTTTGGAACTAGAAAACAGCAGGAGATAAAACAATTAGGAAACATTGAAGGGTGTACCCTCTGAATGGCTCCTTTCTCCAACAAGGTAGAGACTTCATCCCACAAGTTGGGGGAAGGGGAGGGAACCTTAACGGTACCCACCAGGGATATTGAAAAAATCCTATGAAGTAACCTGACTGAACAATGCTAAGAACCCAACTGTCACAGGTAATATCACAGCAAAACGAAAAAAGGAAAAGTATGGTATATAATACAAAGCAACTTATGTTACAGTTATACACTTCTATTGAAATACAATCACTTATATATTATGATTTTAACATCAACCTATATATTCAAAACTATAGATAAGTGAATGTAATTTGAAAACGTCTCGGATCTGAATCGGGTTTAAATAAGCCTGGTGATTGACCGTAACTCCATCTCTTATCGTTTAAACAGTGAGTAATGGTAGACTTATGTATAGTATCAATATAAACAAACAACGTATAATGCAGTGTATATACCCTATTTATATGTTTGATCTAAATGGATTTATTTAACTCTCAAACCAAACATATACAATGTAATAATGAACATTAAAATTAATATTACTTCTATTGTCTTGATAATATTCTCAAGATTTGTAACAGTATTCTTCAAAATCAGTCATTCAGAGTACATTAAAGTGTCATGCCAGTATTCTTCAGAGTCAATCATTCATGTAAATAGTAACAAAGAAGGATAACTCCCTGATGGAGGGAGTATACTGGTGGATTCAAGAGTCTATACAGTCAGTTATTCTTCCCAGATGATGAAATAAATTCACTAATATGGGTACGTATATGGATCCCGGAGATAATGTGGTCAGTCAAATCTGTGGCTGGTATCCATATTTATGAACGGTCTCTTGTTGCATCTCCTGGCTATGTTTAAGATTGGAGTCGATCTCAGGGTTGAAGAGGTCCATTGCCAAGTCCTCAGCTATAGACTGGACTTCTTCTGAAAGGCCTTATGCTCGGAGCCATCCATAGCGTCTAATGGTGGTTGTGGCAAAAAGCTTTCCTGCCGAGTCAGCCATGTGCTTCCCCAGGTCTTTTTGTAGTTTAGCCAAAGATACAGCCTCCAGATGAAAAGCCCTCACCAGGCTTTGATCCTCTTGAGGAAGGTGATTTATGAAAGGAGCCATTTTTGACCACAAGTTTGGTTCCTCTCTTTTTGTTTATCTGTTCTCGTTTTCTTCAATTTTTTATAGAAATGTTTTGCTTTTTCTTCATTTGTAAGGCAATATTCAGTTTCTTTATAAGTCGCCATTATTCCTTCTGATCTTTCCCAGCAAAATCGGATATTTTGTTTTGAGTTCTTCTGTCAAAAATTTGTATTTTCTTATGAGGACTAATGAAAGGAATTCTTTTAGGATCACCACTTTTCTCGCCTTGTAGTATATTTGATTTTGGCTGCTTTGTAAGAGGATTTCATCTCTACAATTTCCCCTATTAAATTGGACTACCATGTCTCGTGCTTCTTTATTTCTTTTTGCATAATTTGTTTCAATTTGATATGCCCTATCAGTTTTCTGCTCTGACTGTTCTTCATCGCAATTCAGTCATTCCACTGTTAATCTTGTTATCACTTGTCTTAGATTTTCTTTAGAATCTTTTTGTAGTTTTCTGAATCTCCTATGAATCTTTCATTGTATTTTCTCCTTCTTTTGTTTGATGCTTTTCCGGGGTTCTGCTTCTTCTGATGCCTTGACGTTTTATCACTTTTGCTGAAGCTTGTTCTCATGCTGTTCCAGGGTCTCTGCTGCTTCTGACGCCCTGGCCTTTCCTTGCTTTAGTTGAAGTCTGGTTTGATTGTGTTCCAGGGTCTCTGCTGCTCTTGATGCCCTGGTCTTTTAAGTTGAAGCCTGGTCTGGTGTTGTTCCGGGGTGGCTGCTGCTCTTGATGCCCTGGCCTTTTCTTGCTTAAGCCTGGTCTGATGTTGTCCCGGGGTCTCTGTTGCTCTTGATGCCCTGGCCTTTTCTCGCTTAAGTTGAAGCCTGGTCTGATGTTGTTCCAGGATCTCTGCTGTTGTTGATGCCCTGGCCTTTTCTCGCTTAAGTTGAAGCCTGGTCTGATGTTGTTTCGGGATCTCTGCTGCTCTTGATGCCCTGGCCTTTTCTCGCTTAAGTTGAAACCTGGTCTGATGTTGTTTCGGGATCTCTGCTGCTCTTGATGCCCTGGCCTTTTCTCGCTTAAGTTGAAACCTGGTCTGATGTTGTTTCGGGATCTCTGCTGCTCTTGATGCCCTGGCCTTTTCTCGCTTAAGTTGAAGCCTGGTCTGATGTTGTTTCGGGATCTCTGCTGCTCTTGATGCCCTGGCCTTTTCTCGCTTAAGTTGAAGCCTGATCTAATGTTGTTTTGGAATCTCAGCTGCTCTTGATGCCCTGACCTTTTCTTGCTTAAGTTGAAGCCTGGTCTGATGTTGTTCCAGGATCTCTGCTGTTGTTGATGCCCTGGCCTTTTCTCGCTTACCGTATTTTTCGCTTTATAAGACGGACCTGATGATAAGACGCACCTAGTTTTCAGAGGAGGAAAATGGGGAAAAATAATTTGAACTAAAAGATGACCTAGAACATTTTAATAAAATAACATGTAATTATGTAGACACATTACCAAACAGTCAACAGCAGCATTAGGAAACATTATTACTGTAATTAATTGTAACAAAACTTTAGACAATTAACCCCTAGTCATCTAGAAACCCCAAAAAATCCCCACTACTGTCCGAACTCAAGCTCTGTGGCTCACTAACAGTGCTATCACTGTCACTGGAGTCTTCATACAGGACATTATCCTCAGAACCATCCAACGCATTACTGATGCCACATTTTTTGATGGATTTTATAACCGTTTCATCCTTCACTGACTGCCATGAAGACTTCACCCACTCGCAGACCTGGGCGATAGTGGGTCTTTTCATTCTTCCACTAGGTGTCAGATCGTGGTTTCCGGCAGCCATCCATTTATTCCACTCCTCTCGCATAAAAACCTTGAATGGCTTGTTGATTGACACATCCAGAGGCTGCAGCTGGCTGGTAAGACCTCCAGGAATCACCGCTAGATGAGTCTTCACATCTTTGAACTTGTTTTTTATAGGTTCACTGATATGTGCCCTAAACTGGTCAAGCACAAGTAGGGCCGGTTTCTTCAGAAGCCCTCCAGGGCTTTTGGACCACACTTTGTCGACCCATACTTTCATGCCGTTCTCATCCATCCACCCTTTGTCATGTACATGCACAATTACACCCTTTGGAATCGCCTCTTTTGGCATGTTCTTCCTCTTGAAGATGAGCATCGGTGGCAGTTTGGTCCCATCTGCGCAGCAGGACAACACAACCGTGTAATGTGTTTTCTCGTGTCCCAAGGTCTTTACGGTTATGGTTTTTACGCCTCTCACGTCAACGGTCCTGTTCGATGGAACATCAAAGGTTAATGGGACTTCATCCATATTCCCAATCTGGCCTATTTCATAGCCATTTCTCTTTCTTGCATCCAGCACATATTTGTGAAAAGAAACAATCTTGGACTCATATTCCTTTGGCATTTTTTGCGCAATTCTAGTTTTGGTGCGCATAGCAAGGCCACATCTCATGAATCTGTAGCACCATGATGGGGATCCAGTGAACTCCTCAATGCCTTTCTCTGCAGCTAGACGCTTGGCTTCATATATGATCATTTTTGTGGATACTGAGAAGCCATTGTTCCTGTGACGTGTGATCCACTCCTTCATTTCCACATCAATCTGTGGCCATTTTGCAGTACGCCCACGAAACGTGTGCTTACTCTTATCTGCTTTCTGCAGCGGATCCTCCTGTATCCTCCACTCCCGTATCATCTTTTCAGTTGGAGGTGGCCCGAAATGTCTCTCAGCGGCCCTGTTTCCATGTTCTTTGGCGTATTTTATCACCTCCAGTTTAAAAGGGATCCTATATGAGAGCCTTTTCTGCACTGACATCTTTCTAAATTTTGATGCAGCAGGAGATTACTGTATTTACGGTAGTTTTCTACAACAAAATATAGTAATAAAAAAACTGTCAGCATTGTGTCCTGCATAGTCATGGGGACACTAGCTGTGACTATAACCCCATCATCCTAAAGACTACACTGATTTACGGTACTGTACACTGGTTTATTCTTAAGGATGAGGGGAGTTATAGTCACATTAAATATGAACACTGTCCAGGTATTGTACCAATATTGGCTTACGGTAACTGACATGACTACAGTATAAGAATAAACCAGTGTACAGTAAATCAGTGTATTCTTTAGGATGATGGGATTATAGTCACATAACAGTTTTTGGCACACATTTTATTTTACAGTATGTTTTTTAATAATAGGAAATGGAGGATTTGACAGAGACGGAACTAGAAATGGCAGGGCTCCATAACGAACTATTATTGGTGTAGCACACCACCAATAACAGCCACACGTACTCAGAGGACTGAATGGGGGCAGTGGAGCACTTATACAGCATGGTGGGCACAGGGGAACACTTATACCGCATGGCAGGCACAGGGGAACACTTATACAGCACGGCGGGCACAGTGTATAAAACTGCACAGTATGGGGCAATCAGCACTCCTTCTGCACAGTTACTGTGCACAGTATGGTGGCTAGCATCCCCATTCACAGCTATACAGAATAGTATACAGTTAATGGGGGTGCTAGTCACCATACTGTCCAGGGGGAGTGCTGATTGCCCCTATACTGTGCCTTACCCTTCTCCCCCCCCCCCCTCAGGCTTTAGACGCCGCAGTCCCTACAGACAGCGGCGTCTAAAGGGTTATCACTGCCACAGGGGCCTGGCCATGTATGACAGCCGGGCTCCTGTAGTGTTCGTGAGGCGCGGCGCCATTGCGGACCTGCTGTTCTGTTCTGCGGGGAGAGGTTGGCGTGTGGTGACAGTGGTGGCCGGGGAGCAGGATTGCGCTGCTGCTACTGCTGCTGCTCTTCAACACTGTCATCGGCAGCAGCGAGATCGCGCTCCCCAGGTCACCCAGGTAACCACACAACCCCTCTAGCTCCGCCCATGTGAGGTCATATTGCGTTTATAAGACGCACTGACTTTTTCCCTCTATTTGGGGGGGGGGGGGAGTGCGTCTTATAAAGCGAAAAATACGGTAAGTTGAAGCCTGGTCTGATGTTGTTTCGGGATTTCTGCTGCTCTTGATGCCCTGGCCTTTTTTTGCTTAAGTTGAAGCCTGGTCTGATGTTCCGGGGTCTCTGCTGCTCTTGATGTCCTGGCCCTTTCTTGCTTAAGTTGAAAGCCTGGTCTGATGCTGTTTGTCGCACCTCAGGCTAAGTTCACCTTGCTTAGATACCCAGTCAACACACAATAGTCTTTTAAAGTCTTTATTAAAGCAAAGCAATATAGATGAAGCAAGCAATCAATGATAAGTCCAAGTATAAAGGAAATATCCAAAGTTAGTAGGAAATCAATAATTCATAAATGTTCAATAGTTCAAACGGCAAGGTCCGTTGATTCAAAGGCAAGATAATAGCAATAATCCATGAGGCATAAAGTTAGTCCAAGAAAATCCAAAGCTTAAGATCTTAATCCATAGAATCCAAAAAACATGAAGTTCAGAGCACACAATCTTAGTCCACAGGATCCAAAATACAAATTCCAAAGGCAAGAAACAGGGTCCAAGAATGCAGGAAATCCCAGGGCAAAGAATAGTCCATAGAAAGCACAGCACAAGGATGAAGCGATGAAATTGCTCTGACAAAGATATGGTCCGAAACAGCTGCTTTTAAAAGCTACCTAAAAAGGCGTTCCTTTTGCCACAGCTTGAATCTTTCGGCAGTTGACTTTTGCGCGCCAAGCGCGCGCTCCTCCGTAACTCGGATCCCCGCCAAGACAATCGGTCTTCTCTAGACAGCTCAGGGATATTGTTATCTCGCACCTGGCCTTCAGTTGTCCCGGCTCCGTCATTATCTGTTAGTTCTCCAGTTACCTCCTCATTATCTCTCATAACTGCCGGATCCTCCTCAAAAACTCCCAAAGGAAAAGTGTCAGCTTGACCGGTATCTGACTCTTCTGGAGGCAACAGGTCATCTTGCTGAAAGTGAAACTGCATGTCTTTAACAGAAGGCTCAGACTGATGCAAAATCCCCAAACCAGAATCCTCTTCTGTTCCATCTTGGAAACCAAAATCCCCTTCAGTGTCATCATCCTGAACATGACCATGGCCAGCCTGTGGCTGGGATATAACACTGTTCCAGGTTCTCTGCTGTTTCTGATGCCCTGACCTTTTCTCACATTTGTTGAAGCCTGGTCTGATGCTTTTCTGGATCCCTGTTATTCCTGATGCCCTGGTGTCGTGCTCACTTCAAACGACCGGCATGAAGACAGACCACTGGTAGCTGTTATCAAACAGGATCTTTATTGAAGAACACTCGACATGAACAAAGTCGAGAATGACATAATGTTTACATACGATCACCTTTATCACCTTTGTTTCAACGTCACATCACACGTAAATATCATCACTACAAAACCGTTACTCATCAAAAATGTTTTGGTTTCCCTCCTGAGTTTCCCAGGCTTCGCTGCCAGGTGTTCCGTGTGAGATGTAGAGGAGTGTAATTTGTCATGGCTCCGATTCAAGAGCTTGCAAACTCAGCTCTTGGAATTGGTCCCATGACATGGTACTTCCCCCCCGTCTTACGATTTCTCCTGTATCCCGTTCGTCCTGATCCTGCAATAGAACAAACACAGAAACTATGTATCTACTTTATCCGAAGCACCCATATATTTTTTTAGTAAGCTACGATGGAACACAGGGTGTATTTTCCCTAGGCTTTTTGGCAATTGCAATTGGAAGGTTACTTAGTTTATGATTCCCTGTATTTTAAAGGGTCCAATAAACCTAGGGCTTAACTTTTTTGAAGGTAGTCCTAGTTTTACGTTTTTTGTACTTAGCCATACTAAGTCTCCCCTTTCCAGCTTATCGCCCTCCTTCCTTTTCCGATCCGCAAATGTTTTGTATTTTTTGTGAGCTCTCAAAGCTACAGTCACTTGGTTCCAACATTCTTGCATTTGAGCCTTCCATTTCTCGGCCCCCTTTCCTCCATTCTCTGGCCACTTCGGCAATTGGGGTAAAGGTTGAACTTCGTGTCCATAGATTACCTCAAATGGGGATTTATTTGTTGCGGAGTGAATCGTGGAATTAAACGCTAACTCAGCAAATGCCAACCACTTAGACCAATCATTTTGTCTTTTGTTTGAATAAATGCGAAGGAATTGTCCAAGTGTTTGCTGTGTGCGTTCCACTGCCCCGTTCGTCATAGGGTGGAATGCGGAACTCATGCTCCTTTCTGCCCCTAACATTTCTAAAAACTTCTCCCAAAATTTGGCTGTGAATTGGACACCCCTGTCACTGACCACCCGGCTGGGACATCCGTGTAGTTTGTAGATATGATTTATATATAACTCAGCCAGTTTTTCTGCTGATGGTAGCTTTGTAAGTGCTATGAAATGGGCCTGTTTGGAGAATAAATCTAATACAGTCCATATATAACGATAACCCTTACTGGCAGGTAATTCCCCCACAAAGTCCATTGCTACACATTCCCAAGGTCTGGTAGGTTCCGCCACTGACTGCAATAGTCCCATTGGTTTTCCCCCCGGCGGTTTATTCATAGCACAACTGTTACATTGGTTTACATAATTCTTTATGTCCTTTCTCATTCCTGGCCACCAACATTGTTTCGCTACAGTCTTGGTAGTTTTTGTGATTCCCATGTGTCCTGCACTTTGGTTGTCGTGAAAACGATTCAATATTTTGACTCTTAGAGCTGCTGGGATGTATAGTTTCTTTTTCACAAACCATAATCCTCCCTTTTGTTCTCCCTTGTCTGGGTTGGACATAATCCATTGGTCTTCTTCATACGATTGGGTAAGTTCCTTTTCCCAAATACTGCCCTCGTTAATTTTGACTGCGGCCAAATCCTTTTTTTTCGTTTGTGCCCTGGTGGTGACTGCCAAACCCCATTGCTTCTCAGAAAATAAAGTTCCTTCTTTCGCTACGGTTGTGTTCTCATGTTGGGGCATGCGGGAGAGCGCATCGGCCAGAATGTTTCGCTTTCCTTGGAAAAATTTTAATTGGAAATTAAATCTACTAAAGTACTGTGCCCATCTAATTTGTTTAGGAGATAATTTTCGTGGGGATTTTAGATATTGGAGGTTTTTATGATCTGTCCACACTTCGAATGGGATTTCACTCCCTTCGAGGAAATGCCTCCAGCATTCCAATGCTTTCAGTATTGCTAACGCTTCCTTTTCCCATATGGGCCAGCATTTTTCGGCTTCGCTAAATTTTCTTGATAAATACCCACATGGCTTCAAATCCCCATTTTGATCCTTTTGCAATAGTACTGCTCCATATGCACAGTCTGAAGCATCACAATGTATTGTGAAAGGCTTCTGCATGTCTGGATGCTTTAAGATGGGTTCTTCGGTAAAGCGTTTTTTTTAGAATTTCAAAGGCTTTTTGGCATTCCGGCGTCCAAATTAATTTAGCACCAGGGGCTTTTACTTTTGCAGTTTCCCCCTTCCCTTTCGTTTTCAAAAGGTCGGTGAGGGGCGCCGCCAACTGGGCGAAGTCTTTTATGAAAGATTTATAGAAATTTGCGAACCCCAGGAATGATTGTAATTGTCTCCTTGTTTGGGGGACCCCCCATTCTTGTACATCCGATATTTTAGCTGGGTCCATGGCTAACCCATCTGAAGATATTCGATACCCCAAAAAGTCTATTTGTGTTTTGTTGAATTCACATTTAGCAAACTTTGCATATAGCTTGGCTTCCCTTAGTTTTTGTAATACTTCCCGGACCAATTTAATGTGCTGTTTCTTAGTTTCACTCACTATAAGGATGTCATCTAGAAATACGAATACCCCCCGATATAATAAAGGACGTAATATTTCATTTATGAGTTGCATGAAGCAAGAGCCCCCATTTTTTAATCCAAAAGGCAAAACTAAATATTCAAAAAGCCCATGAGCACAGGAAAATGCAGTTTTCCAAGTATCTCCAGGCTTAACCCTCAACTTGTGGTAAGCCTCAATTAGATCTAGTTTAGTAAATATGGTCCCTTTCTTCAGTACGGTAATTAGGTCCTTTACTAAGGGCATGGGGTATCTATTGTCTTTTGTAATGGCATTCAAATTTCTATAATCAATGCACAGTCTTAATGAATTGTCTTTCTTCCTCCTGAATAAAACCGGGGCCCCCAAAGGGGAGTTAGATGGCTTGATGAATCCCCGTGCCAGGTTTTTATCAATATATTTTCTCAGCTCTTCTTTTTCCTGAACGGACATGGGATAAACTTTGGGTTTTGGCAAACTTGCTCCTGGTGTGATTTCAATTCCCACTTCTAAATCCCTCTTGGGAGGCAATTTGCTTGCTTCTTTTTGATTAAACACATCTACAAAGTCTCTGTATTCCAGGGGCAATAGTTCTTTAGTTATTTCTTCTGATTCTTCCCCCTCGCCCCCTTCCTCCGCTATCTTACCTATCTCCCATTCCGCTTGTTGTTCTCTGAAAGACATGCTTTTTCCCCTCCAATCTACTTCGGGATTCGCCTGTTCTAGCCACGGGATCCCAAGTATTACATTGTACGTGGCAATAGGGGAAATCACAAAGGGTACTTTTCCTTCCCATTTGCCTATTTTACATGGAATACCCTGTGTTTCTTTCTTCGTTAGTCCTCCAGCAGCAAGTGATCCATCCAACTGCGAAAACGCAATTGGAACTTTCAGTATTGTCTGCTGGCACTTTAGAGCCTCTGCTAATTCCGGAGTTATAATGTTACTAGAGCAGCCACAATCTACAAACGCTCTACAGGTGGCTCGATCCTTTAGTCCCGATAAGCAAATTGGTATTACCATCATGCGTCTGTCCTGACTCACCAGCTTCTCCGTAGGCTCCGGGGCTTGTATCTCCTCCTCCGCTCGCCTCCCAGCCGCGGGCATGGGTTTCGGGGCTTTTGGTGGTTCCCCCTTCCGGACCCAACATTCCGCCGCCCGATGGCCCGCTTTCCCACACACAAAACAACCCTGTTTGATTTTGCAGTCGTCGCCTTTGGAAGTGGATCCGGGTCGTTCCCCGGGGCGCTCTTGCTTCCTTGCTTCCCCTCGACCTCTCGCTGGCGGTCGTTGCTGGGTGCTGCCGCTCCGGTAGCGCTTTACTTGGGACAGAGTAGATTCTACGCGCCCTGCCAGCTGGATCCATCTCGGCAAAGTCATTGGATCATCTCGGTGTGCTGCCCAACTAAATATCTCTGGGCGCAGTCCTTCTTTAAACATCTCGACTTTGGTAACCTCAGACCACTCTGGTACCTTTTCAGCGAGATGGAGGAACTCCTCTGCATATTCGGACACCGTCTTGTCCCTTTGCTTTATGGTTTTCAACTGGTCGCGAGCCCTCAATTGCTCCAGCGGGTCTCTAAAACGGTTCTCTAGTGCAGCTAGAAATCGATGCACCGACCTCAAGCACGGGTCGTGTCTAGCATGTAATTGCACATACCAGCCGGCTGCCCCCCTTTTGAAGGTAGTTCCGATGGTTCGAACTTTACTTTCTTCGGAGGGGAACGTATGCGCGTTATCGTCCATGTAACCTCTAATACAAACGAGGAAAAAGTCCAGTTCGGATGATTCCCCTCCATATTCTAATTTGAGTTCGTCTCTCCTGGGTCTCCACTCTGCGATGGGTTGCCTTTGGATGGGCGGCATGGAAATGGGTTGCATCGGGTTACTCCGGACCGGACCCCTGCCCATGCCCAGTCCTGGGGCTGCTATCCTCGCTCTCGATGCTGCTAGCAATCCGCCTCCCGTTGTTGCCGTGGGCCCCTCCGTCCATCTGAACGCAGGCGCCGCTGTTGCTCCTCCGACTCCTCCGAGGCCCCCTGTCGTCCTTTCGTCGTCAGATGGTGCATCCTCCCCGTCCTTAGGGGCATCTGGTTCCTCTCGGTCCTCCCCCACCAACCCGCTGGACCCGACCTCTGGCCCTAATGGTATTTCAACTCCAACGCCAAGCCGGGGGGTTGGGGCTCTCGTCGGGGTTGGTGGTCTAAGGGTTCTTAAGGCTCGCTGGCGACTCATTTCCTGTTCCATCCTTTCTCGGAACTCCAGCTCCTGCCAATACTCCTCGCTCTCGTCGCCGCCGACTGCCGTTGGGCTTTGCGTTGACGCGCGCTGGCCCCTTTGGCTCCAGGCTTCGCTCTCGCTCGGTCCTCTTTCGGCGCCGTATTGGGTTGACTCCCTCTGGAGATTCTCCTCCAGCAACGGCACCAACCTTCCCACAGTCTCCGATAGTCGGGATAGGTTGGTCTCCAGAATAGATAACCGTAGTGCCACGGTTTCTGGCATATTCCCACCGGATCCCCAACTGGTCTCCGTAACTGCCGAAATTCCTCTCCCTCCTCCAGGGATTCTGTGGGTCACTCCATTAGGTTTAGGGTATCCGGTAGAGGAAGCGATGGCCCGTGGCGTTTCCCCTTCCTCCAGATGAACATCTGGTAAGGGGCCCTCTGCCCCCTTCGGGCTCCGATCGCCCCCTCCGCTCATCGTCACTTCACCGCTGCTCCGCAGGAGGATGAGAATTAGGATTCTCGACTTTATGTCGTGCTCACTTCAAATGACCGGCATGAAGACAGACCACTGGTAGCTGTTATCAAACAGGATCTTTATTGAAGAACACTCGACATGAACAAAGTCGAGAATGACATAATGTTTACATACGATCACCTTTATCACCTTTGTTTCAACGTCACATCACACGTAAATATCATCACTACAAAACCGTTACTCATCAAAAATGTTTTGGTTTCCCTCCTGAGTTTCCCAGGCTTCGCTGCCAGGTGTTCCGTGTGAGATGTAGAGGAGTGTAATTTGTTATGGCTCCGATTCAAGAGCTTGCAAACTCAGCTCTTGGAATTGGTCCCATGACACCCTGGCCTTTTCTCGCTTTTGTTGAAGCCTGATCTGATGCTGTTCCGGGTCCCTGTTGTTCTCATTCAATTTGGCATTTTGTTAAACCCAATAAATACATTACTGGGTCAGGACGGAATTTGATTTTTAGTATTTCTTGTGTTTTTTCAAGTACATTATTCCAATATTTTTTCATTTTTTTGCAAGTTATTCTCTAGAAATTTCTTCTTTTCGGTCGGTACACATCTCTAGAAATAGTGTAAATTGGTCGGCTATTTTTTTCCCTCTAGATATATTAATCCATCTTTTTGTCTTTTCATGATATACTGTTTTTGTTTTGTTTTTATTTATTTTTTTACCAGCCAATTTCCAATTTTAGCGTTTTGAAAGTGGTACTGTCTGATAAACTTCATTTGTTTCTCTATTTGGTGTGTATGTATTATTTGTAGCTGTTTTTTAATATTTCAAAATCTAAGACAGTTTTCATGTTATAGAAGGTTCTCTTTTTAATTCCTCTTTTTTGCTTATATTTTCTGTAATTGCTTTAATTTCTTTATTTCTATTTTTGTTTCTTTATTTAATTTTGCATAAAGTAGCCCCTCATTACCACTTTCATGGCTTCCCATTGTGTGATTTTGGAGGTCTCCTCTCCTTTGTTAAATTTCAAATATTCATTTAATAATTTCCTGTTTAGTTCAGTGTCTTTCTCCTTCAATAAACTCTCATTTAGTTGCCATTTGAATTGTCTTATTTTTCCTTTTATTATAATTTCAAGTGCACAATAATCAGAAAAAAAATCTGGGTAATATTTTTATGTTTTTCATACTTGTTATTAAAGCATTCGTCGCCCATGACATATCAATGCGGGACCATGATTCGTGTCTACCAGAATAGAAGGTGTAGTCCCTTTGGTTTTCATTGTGGGTTCTCCACATCTCATGTAAATTTAGGTCTTCCATATGGTGGAGAAATTGTTTGGGTAGTTGACTTGATTTTGATTTTATTTTTGTCTGTTTTCCTTTGCTATCTGTTTTATCTTTAAGTCTACTACTCCATTGAAGTTGCCAAGGATGATCAGGTCTTCATACTCATTGGTCTATATTTTTTCAACTCTAAATTTGATCTTCAGGCCATTTGGGCAATAAATGCTACATACTAATATAGTTTATTTCAATTATCCCGATGTATTTCCCTTGGCTATCCTTAAAGGCCAATTTCGCAGGGATCCATTCTTTTACGTACAGGGCTACTACTCATTTTTTTTTCATTAGTAGATGTGTAATATTCTCTTCCCAATCTTTCTTTCACCAGGTGCTTTAGCATGTTTACTTGCAATATGCGTTTCTTGTAACGCGATCAAGTCAGAGTAAAACTTAAACTTAAAGTCAGGTCCCTTACTCTAGCTGTGTGTGGGTCCTTTCATGCAAACGCAGGTGTTCACTCTGTCGGTTGTCCCCTTAGAGCCCCAAGGACACACGTCGTCCAATTCATGCAGTCACCAACCGGAAGTCCCTGTCGGCACACAATTTTTAACTACGAAGGCCCTCCTGGCCACTGTTGACATATGAGCCTCATGTGTTCATGGTGAGTCCAGGAGGACCCTTCTCCTTCTCCTTTATACTGTTTTATAAATTTGAGCTAGTTTGCAGTTTATTCTAATTCCAAATTCCTTTTATTACTATTTAGGGCTTTCAACCTATTTACTAAAAGTAATTTCCGTGGGTTTTTCTTTAGTTCTTTCTCTATTATAATTATTTCCTTGTTAATTTCATTCAATTTTTGGTATTTCAATTTATTTTTCTCTATTTTCTGTTGTATAAGATGGCCCCTTATAACCGCTTTATATGCGTCCCATACCACTTGGTCGCTAGTTTCTGGTTGTATATTGAATTTAAAAAATTCATTCATTAATTTTTTATTTTTAATAATACCTTCTTTTTTGAGTAAATTATCGTCAAACCTCCATTTTCTGATTATACTTTTTGATTGTCATAGTTATTGGGCTATGATCCGATTTACCCCTTGGTAAAATATTAATTTTATCTGTTTTGGTACATAATGAGTTTGATAGCCAAATCATGTCAATTCTGGCCCATGTTTTATATCTGCCTGAGTAGAAAGTATTATCTCGAATTTCAGGGTTTTTAATCCTCCAAATATCTAGTAAATCAAATTCCTCTTTTAATTTCCAAAAGTTTTGTGGTAATAATCTTGTTTTCTCACTCTTTTATTTTTAATTATTTTAGTTGAGTCTAATTTAACATCCATTATCCCATTAAAATCGCCTAATATAATTAAGTGGTCAAATACCGATTCTGAAATATTTTTCCTTAAATCACTAATAAATTTTCTTTGTGGGCCATTTGGCGCATAGATATTAACAATTTTTTTTGTTGATTTTGCATCATTTGTACTGCTACAAATCTGCCTTCAGGATCTTTAAATTGAAATATTGCCAGAATGTTTTCATTTATATATGTAACAACTCCCCTTCTTTTTTATTGTCAAATGAAAAGAATTCTTTCTCCAAATTCTTATTTATTAGGTGGGCTCTGTATCTCTGTGAAATATGTGTTTCTTGTAAGGCTATTATGTCATATTTTCCTTTTCTTATGGTACAGTAGAACCCCGGTAGTCAGAGTTAAACGGGCGGACCTCAACTCGGTCAACCGAATAACTCGGATTACCAGGCGGGACGCAGGCTGGATCGGGGGAGGCGCTGCAAGCACCTCCCGATCCAGTCCTCATCCCAACCGCGGGGAGGCCTCTCCGTGGGGACGAAGGCTGGATCGGGAGGCGCTGCAAATGCCTCCCAATCCAGCCCTCGTCCCAACCGCGGGGAGGCCTCTCCGTGGTGACGAAGGCTGGATCGAGAGGGGTTGCAAACGCTTGCAGCACCTCCCGATCCACCCCTCGTCCCCACGGAGAGGCCTCCCCGCGGTTGGAAGCACCCGTGGAACGAAGGGGCTCTCCCTGCGACTCCTGCTTCCCTGGCTCCAAGCCTTCGCCAAAGGGAGAAAAGCCCCTTCATTCGGCGGGTGCTTAAAGGAAGCACCCGCGGAACAAAGGGGCTCTCCCTCCCTTTGGCGGAGGCCTGGAGCCAGGGAAGTGACTCCCGCTTCCCTGGCTCCAAGCCTTCGCTAAAGGAAGAAAGCTTCTTCGTTCGGCAGGTGCTTCCTTTAAGCACCCGCGGAACGAAGGGGCTCTCCCTCCCTTTGGCGGAGGCTTGGAGCCAGGGAAGCGACTCCTTCCCTGGCTCCAAGCCTCCGCCAAAGGGAGAAAGCCACTTCGTTCTGCGGGTGGGTGAACGGGGAGGGCCGCAAAAGCCCTCCCCATTCACCCACCCGCCCGCCCGTGCCTCGGCTCCTTCGTCATGCCGGGGCCGGCAACACCGCCGCCCTTCGTGGCAAAGGAGTTGGACGTACATGTTGCTAGGTAGCAGTCCACAGATCTGCTGTTCACTTCTCTTCTGTAGTGTTTTCTCTGTAGTGTCTTTTCTCTGTATCTGTATCTGTATCTTTCTGGAGCTTGACTGGGAATTGTAGCTTATTTATTTATTTTATTTATTTATTTACAGTATTTATATTCCGTCCTTCTCACCCCGAAGGGGACTCAGGGCGGATCACATTATAACACACATAGGGCAAACATAGGGCTTACCTGGCCATGGTAAACCATGTCCCATTATTTTGAGGAAAATACCAGATTCTCAATTTGGGCTAGTGGTTGCCCAGCTGGCGGATTCAGTGCACGAGCAGCATATTCCATAAGGGGTGGGAATCCTTGCAAATCCTCTGCTGAAAATGGCCCTGTGTCTGTGGGTGGGTGTCTTTAAGCGAGAGGACTAATTCTATGCATCTTGGGAGTCCTCAGAGCAGCTGTCTTCATCCTCCTCTATAGCCAGGGCTGGATGGGCTAGTAGTAGTACCACAGACAAGCACGTTAGTTAGGGCAGAAATCATTGTGGTTGGCTGTGGTACAGGTTCCTGTGGAGGGCATGACTATGAAGCAGGTGGTGTTGCGCATAAGCAGATTTCAGTGAGGTCCAATGCAAAAGACACAAGAAAGAAGAAAAAGAACAGAAAAACTTTACTCTTATCAGCAGAGTTAAAATATAAATTTGTAGTATTTCATACAAAATAAAATAGCCCAACAAACTTTACATAGTCCTTGTAAGTAACACAGAATAAGTCTTCTTCATTCAAATGAGAGATCAGAACATACAACAAATAGCTAAGAGCATCGCTGTTAGAGCATTGTTAAGTCAGCATCTCTAAACTGTATTCTAACATCCATACAGTTATACCCCCTGGGTGTGGTCCAAACTTGCTGGCTGACCTACATCAGCAGCTGCACATAATAAAATCAGAAGGTATTCTTTATCACACACACATACTTGATCAACTCTTACGACTTACTGTAACAGGTGACACCTGTGATTGTCTTCGATTGCCCTATTGGTGGCACCCACAATGGTAGTAATTGTGGGTAATCATAGCCCCCCCCCCAGGTAAGGGGCATAGTAGGGGTGGCAATGGAGTCATGGACACAAGTAGTTCATTTCCAGTGGGGAGCCCTGGTGATAGACTCCCTGGATGGGCTACGGGACCAAGATGACTAGGATCTCGTAGAGGAACGGTACCATGAGCCAGGATGAGCAGCATGAGGGAGACTTGTCACATGATCTCGAGCTCTGGAGGGTAAGTACCACCCTGAGGAATGGTGGGGGGGCATGGTTGGAGAGCATACAAACCCCAAATCCAGGACACCTCACTTTCTCTCCCTCTCTCCACTTGGGAATTGTGGGAGTTGTAGTCCAAAACACCAGCTGAGCCTGTGTTGCTGCAGTTCCAAAGGGAACCCCCCCCCCTTTTCTCTCCCTCTCCACTTTTGGGAATTGTGGGAGTTGGAAGTACTAAAAAGCACCAAGGATGGTGGGCGGGGCCAAATGTCTGCAGTGTGGAAACCACTTCACTGAAGAATACACAAGACAACTGAGTGCACTAAACAATGTGATCCCAAGGTAGGGGAAATTTCCTTTTTATAACGGAATGGAGGTAGGCTGAACTCTCTTCCTCTGAGCACTTCTGAACACTTCCAGGCGTAATCTGATGAAGTCCTATATAGGACAACTAGGGGCTAGAGAGTGGGCGGAGCTACTACCAAATCGTTAAATTCTATGACAAGTGTCTAAACTTTTCCAACGGGGCCAGTTCACTGTCCCTCAGACCTTGGAGGACCGGACTTCTTCAGCTACAGCAGCAGGAAAGGTGCGTGTGGGGCGAGGGATGCATGCTATGGGCCACATGTGACCCGCGGGCCGTAGTTTGGGGACCCCTGCTCTGTGAGTTTCTAGAGTTCCAAACTGTTCAGCGCATGTACGGAAAAACTCATATTTGCGATTTCACAGGGACCACGTAGAAGAATACAGTTACTGGTAAGCAATATATTCTTTCTTAGCTCCCTATAGTGTTGCCCCTAATATATGATAGTAATCCAAACAGGCTGATTGTATGTCGGGAATATTTCTCCAGCATTTATGATTTCATTATATCATTATAATGTTGATTATCAAGAGGGAGGAGAAACATAGGATGGATTCAGTATATGCAAATAAGAGACTATTTCAACACAGATAAAAGAATAGGTTTCGAGGACAAGGAAACATTCTGGGATAAAATAATGCAATCTGACACCAAATTAATAACAAAAATCTACAAAAAATTATTAGAATGGGCAACGGAACAGGAATTCATTAAAGATTGTATGATTAAATGGGAGAAAAATATAGGGAAGACAATAAAAATTGAGGAATGGGAAAGAGCTTGAAATCGTAGACTGAAATTTATGTACTCGGTAGACCTAAAAGAAAGCTGGCTGAAAATGTTTTATAGATGGTATCTGACCCCACAGAAATTATCAAAATACTATAAGTCTACTTCAAATAAATGCTGGAAGTATGGTTAAAAGGGCGGACTTGTGCAAAAGCAAAAGAATTCTGGAAAGAAATACATAGGAATATACAGAGAATACTTCAAATTAAGATTAGTTTAGACTCCAAGTTGCTCCTCCTGGGTATGTATGACAACATAGAGAAAATAAATAAATAAATAAAACTTATTTAATTATCTGATAACAGCAGTAAGAATGACATATGCTAAGGGATGGAGGGAACAAAACAGTCCAGATATAAAAAAACTGGTTTATTAAAATTTTGGAAATTATGAGTGCAGACAAATTAACATACTTACTATCGAACACTCAAGGCAAACCCAAAAAACAAGCAGATTGGGAATTAGTTACAAACTATTTAAGAACAGAGAACTGTAAAATGATAATATAAGGATACAATAGCCAAAGATAAAAGACTACACAACTGTCCCGGAATATAAACACTAAAGGAGAGAACAATAATACAACAAATAAATAGAAGAGGAAATACAAGGGGTATAGTTGATACCAAATGAGTGCGATACATAACAACACACATCTGATGGAAGTCAATTTTAATTATATGTGATAACTGTTAGTATTTAAGTGATGTTCTGTTTTTTTGTTTTTTGTTTTTTGTCTCTGTCCTCTTTTTCTTTTTCCTTTTGTTTCCTGATGTAGGGTTTTGATTAATAGATTTTCCCTAACCTCCTATATATTTTTTTACCCCCATGTTATCCCCCCTCACTGTGTGTAATTGTCGACATGATTCACACTCCTTGGAAAATGACTTTAATGAAAATTTATTTTAAAAAGAGGGAGAAGAAACAATCCAAAAATTAAACAATGGTTGATATCTCTCAGGGAGAGTTGTATATACTCAAGTATAAGTGGAGTTTTTCAGCCTTTATTTTAGGCTTAAAAAGCCTCCCTCAGCTTATACTCGGATGAGGGTCCTGGAAGGAAGGTGTGGGCCTTCTCGCCTGGACCCTCACCTCTCCCCACAGCAATTCAGCTCCCCTTTCTCTCCTCTCTCGCCCCCACACGTGCCTTTCCCCCCGTCTTCCTCACTAGTGCTCCAAAGAGCACTGCACCTGTCGCACCTCAGGATAGCTTCACCTTGCTAAAGACACCAGGCTGCACACAAGACATAGTCTTTTATAGTTTATTAGGAAATAAGCAGAGAAATAGTTCATAAAAGGTAAAAGTTCAGTTCCAAGATATAGTTACAAAACAAGGCTGTAATCATCAAATCCATAGAAGCATAGGCATGAAACAAAATCCTTCCAAAGGAAGCCAAAGACCCAGAAACAAGAATACATCCAGGCTACGAGGTAATACAGGAACGCAGACTTGATACAGGAAAGTTCTTGACTCAAGCTAAGAAGTTGCTTTTGATAAAAAATCTCTCTCTCAGCAGACTGTTTTAATAGCATAACATGAAATCATTCCTTTGCCTCCCTCTTACTTGCTATTCGGAGGCTTCTACGCAATCCCCGAAATTCCAGCCGACTGATGCGATCGAGCTCAGCGGCCTCATTGTCAAGGCCGTCAAGGCCACTGAAATTGTTAGTGTTATCAGAGCTACTCTCCCCTTCTGCTTCTGGCACCTGAAAACCATCATCAGAAACAACATCATTTCTTCCCATGGGAAAAACTCCCTGCTCTTCATCTCCCACAGCAGGAACACTCTACACCTGAATCCCATAATTCCCATCAGAGTCATCTTGAAATTCATCCTGAATCTGAGTCCCATCATTATGCACTTGCATCCCAGAATCCTCATCAGAGTCACACAAAGGCAAAGGCTGAGTCACAACAGAACCCTTGGTGGGCGACTTCTGCAGCAGCTGCTTCAGGCCAGGGAGCAAGGAGATCTTCTGGTGGGACGGGCTGCTGCTACTGCTTCCAGGAGCAGCTCCCTCCCTCTTTCTCTTCCTCTTCCCATCTGAGCCCCTCTTCTCCCGGGGCAGCCAAGGCAAGGAAGGAAGCGTATTTCCTCACCCCTCCCTCACCCTCACCCCACACGTGCCTTCCTCTCCTGGTCCCCACAGTGTGCTTCTCACCAATGATTCCACTTCATCTGGAAAGAAGTAACAATTGGGGCATAATGAGGGTTCTGTTCTGGGCCGTTCGGTGACCTGAACCCAAAAGGTGCTTCTCCTCAATGGTTCCTCATCTTCATCCTGGAAAGGAGGGACTATTTGGGTGCCATGAAGAGAGTCTCAGTCCTATTCAACATCTATTCATGACTTGGATGAAGGTTCAGAAGGCATGCTTGATCAAGTTTGCAGATGACACAAAATTGGGAGGAAGAGCTAATACTCCAGAAGTGTACAGGGTCAGAACTCAAAATGATCTCAATAGATTAGAGAGTTGGTTGTCCAAAATGAACAAAATGAATGTCAACAAGGACAAAATGTAAGATACTACGCTTAGGCAGAAAAAATGAAATGCAGAGATACAGAATGGGTGACGCCTGGCTTGACGACAGAGTCACACGTGAGAAAGATCTTGGAGTTTTTGTGGAGAACAAGCTGAACATGAGCTAAGAGTGTGATGTGGTAGCTAAAAAGCCTAATGAGATTCTGGGCTTCATCCAAAGCTGTATAGTGTCTAGATTGAGGGAGGCCATGGTGCTCCTGTCTTCTGTTTTGGTCAGGTCTCTTTACCTGGAATCACACTGTGTCCAATTCTGGGCACCACAATTGAAGGAAGATGTTGACTCATTCTGGGCACCACAATTGAAGGAAGATGTTGACTCTAAGCTGGATGTGTCCAGAGGAAGGCAACCAAAATGATCAAATGTCAGAAGACCATTCCTCTGAGGAGCGGCCTAAAGATTTGGGTCGGTTTAGTTTGAAGAAGATAAAGCTGAGAGAAGGGGACATGAGAGCCATGTTTAAATATTGGAAAAGTGTCATAAGGAAGAGAAAGTTTGTTTTCCACTTCCCTGGCGACTAGTTCAAATTCCAGGGAAGGAGATTCCACATGAACATTAGGAAGAACTTCCTGACTTGTAAGAAGAGCTGTTCAGCAGTGGAACTCTCTGCCTCAGAGTCTGGTGGAAGCTCCTTCCCTGAAGATTTTAAACGTCGGGGGGGGGGGGGGGCTTTGTGCTTTTCTAGCATGGCAAGGGGTTGGATTGGGTGGTCTCTTCCAACTCTGATTCTATGGGCATGCCAAGCTTGATCCAGATCCATAGTAATTTTAACCTGGATTTTAATTATTCTAATTTATTATGCTTTTGTGAGACTGTACCCCACTCTTCTTATGCTGGTCTATAACCATATTGATTAATAGTAGTTTGGGTTCATAGGGCACTCTGGATGTAGCAGCCATCTTGAAAAATACATACAAACATAGATATAACCATATATGTTTACTTTTATTTGATCTAGACATCGAACCTATCCAGCTTGGGATACAGAACTATATGAAGTGTTTGGAAGGACTTTCCTTCTAGAGAAGCAACTACAGACAGGAAGCCATGCATTTTGGGAGGAAAGGTAAAGGAAAGAATGAAAACTTGTCCTGCATCAGCAGAGAGATACACATTCTAGGTTTGATTCACCTTCACAGTTTACATTTATGCAACCATTTCGTATTGTTCTTTCTATAACAGTAATCTCTCCATACTTTCCTAGAAAGGAGATAAATTATTATTATTATTGTTATTATTATTATTATTATTATTATTATTATTATTATTATTAACCCTCCCTCTCTACCCGAAGGGTTTACCCACCGGTTAGGAATGTCCGCTTTTCTTTTTTTTAAAATGAAATTATAATAAACCACCGTATGTATTACAAACATATATACATCATACATAGAAAACCCGCCACCTACAGTACAATTAGACCTCAACCCAGGCATGGGCAAACAGATCCTGGGGCTAGATGGGGCACCCTACGTGCTTACCTAATTTTCCCTTTCTTCTTGGCATAAGGACATGCCAAAAAGATGGAGGGAGGAAGACATGCAGCTGCTGAGAGCCCACCGGAGTGCTCTTAGCCACCGTGTGTTTCACCCTCCTCCTAATTTGGGGAGGACAACTCAAGGAAGGCACGTGGCGGCTGAGAGCCCTCCAGCTGCCTGTCTTGCCCTCCTGGCATAATTCCAAGAGGACAGCATGAGGATTGGGGAGAAGGATTGGGGCAGCCCTGTCCTTATGCTGGGAGAACAACCGGAGGATGATCCTTCCCAGGTCTGCCCCGTCCAGCGTGCAAACGACCCCCCTCACTCTCAGCCTGGCCCAAAACCGTTTTCACTCCTTGCCTGCTTGTTGGATTTTGCCTTCCTTATTCCTTTTGGTGATTTTTCCCTTTTTATATGTATTTTCTTCAATAAACCGTTTTACTACTCAGTAGTGTCTCGGTTATCCGAGATAAAGGGGCGGGCCCAATTTCGGATAACCGAACTCCTCGGATAAGGCGAGGGCTCGCCAAGAGACGTCTCCCCGGATCTCCCTCAGCCGGGTCCTTGCTGGTGGAAAGAGTTTCCTCCAGCAAAACTCTGTCCTCCAGCAAGGGCCTAGCCAAGGAAAACCCACGGCACAGATCTCCCTTGGCCAGGCCCTTGCTGGAGGAAAGAGTTTCCTCCAGTAAAAAAAATTCCTCTAGCAAGGGCCTGGCCAACGAAAACCCACGACACAGATCTCCCTCGGCCAGGCCCTTCCTGGAGGAAAGAGTTTCCTCCAGCAATGGCCTGGCCGAGGAAAACCCGCGGGATGCTCCTTGTTTCTCGGAGGGACAGCGCTCATGCTTCCCTCTTAGGTGCTGTGGTGCCAACGTCTGATGAAAAGGAACTCACTCAAAGTCACCAATGGACTTTCCTTGACTGAATGGGGGGGGGGGTCTATACCTAGTCTCCAAAGTCATAGTCTGACAACACAAAACTATTGAAGTTAGGCTAGTTCTTTCCCCAAACTACAAGTCCCACGATGTTGTAAAAATGGAATCAATTGTATAGCATGAAAGGGACCTGGAATAATGAACCATGGATCCAACCATTATTAGTGTGTTAGGGAAGATAACATCTGACATACTTGGGTTGTTGTATGTTTTCCGGGCTGTATGGCCATGCTCCAGAAGTACACTCTCCTGACGTTTCGCCCACATCTATGGCAGGCATCCTCAGAGGTTGTCACACCTCTCAACCTCTGAGGATGCCTGCCATAGATGTGGGCGGAACGTCAGGAGAGAATACTTCTGGAACATGGCCATACAGCCCGGAAAACATACAACAACCCTGTGAATCCCGGCCATGAAAGCCTTCGACAACCCATCCAACATGTTTTCCAACTGAAAATGAAATATTTCAGGGATAAAAGTAATGTCACTCAAAATTGTTTTCTCCAAAGCAAATTGTGGAATATGGGGTGAAATTCCAATCCATGGAAAGAAAGCAATAAAACTCTTTCTCTGATAAGAGAAATCTGTTGCTTTCATGGTTTGCTTTGGGATGCCCTGAAGGAATTCTTTATTGGGCACGATAAAAAGCTGCATGAAAGTTTGCTAGGTTTTCATAAAGTTCTCAGTTTTTGACAGCAGATAAATGTTCAACTTGCATAGACTCACCAGTAATCAATATCGTCGTACGAGGAGACAATTTTTTTTGCGCATGCAATATCATCCTTGAGGTCTTTGTCTAAGAACACTGCCAAAGAAATGAATGTGAAATGAGAACATTCCCCAAAAGACAAAACATGTTGATTAGCTGGGATTGGCCTTGGATTGCTCAGTGTCGGGAAAACATCGGCGCCTTGTGTTGCTACCTAGTTCTGGACTGTGACTCACTTGAGCAAGGTACGTTGCACTTCTTCTTTGAACTGACACAATCCTCATAGCACCAATTGTGGCTGTCAATCTGGAAAATGCCATAATGGTTTTGGCCAGCAAAGCCATCGTCCTCGTACTCGGGGTCAAAACCGCTTGTGTAATGGATCACACATAGCCCTAGAAGCAAAGGAGAGGAAAATGACATGTCAGGAAGCAAAGCAGAAATAAGGAAACTGGCCTTTCATTTTGAAAAAGGAGCCATTTTGAAAACCCATTCGTACATGTTCAAATCAGTTGTGTACTATTATTAATACTACCATAATGTTTGTTATGTTTATTATTATTATTACCCTGCTTTTTTCCTTTACAAAGGAGACTCAAGGTAGCTTACGATGAAACCAACGCAATATAATTTAAAGCCTAAAAATAGGTGTCGATGTCCAGTTTTGGCGCCTCTTTCCTTGGGCATTTTCTGGACTTTTTCTTTTATGGTGTCGTAAAATACCTCCCCTGCTAATTAGCGGTACCTACTTTCTCTACTTACAGCTCTAAGCTGTTTTCAAACTGCTTAGGTAAACAGTGAGCTGGGCTGACAGTCGGGTGCTCACCCCACCAGGCTTCGAACTGGCCACCTTTCAGTTGGTAGATCTTATTGCTGCTGGTGATCTACCAGTTGTGTTAAAGCCCTGCCCTAATTTGGGCTTTGTTAGGCTTTGTAATTTTTAGTTGATGATTCTTCTGCTAGAAGTTCTCAACCTTTGGGTCTCCAGGTGTTTTGGCCTACAGCTCCCAGAAATCCCAGCCTGTTTACCAGCTGTTAGGATTTCCGGGAGTCGAAGGCCAAAACATCTGGGGACACAAAGGTTGAAAACCACTATGCTAGAGGGAAGAATGTGTGAATGATTTACCGGGAAGGAAGGTTAAAGTTGTATATGTATGTCTTCAACCCCCAAGCACAGGCGATCCCTGCAACGGGAGGGGTGAAAAAGGGGAAATAGTGTAATGGGGGACAATTATTATTGTAGGCACTGCTCTGAAGTATGTTTTACGAGGGTTATCCACAAAGTAAATTACGTTTTGGAATTAAAAATGAACAAAGTATAGGAGAAAACATTTACCATATGCAGTTGAAAGCCACACCCAAATACCACATCTCATGTAGTCGCCATTCAAATGAAGGCACTTACCATAGCGATGAATGAGCTTGGCAACTTCTTCCCCACAAAACTCTGCCGCTTGCGTCCTCAACGCAGCATTTTAGCGACGCTGCACAGCTGCGTGAAGGGCTGACCAGCTGGTTGAGGGTGCAAGTGGCAGAATTTAGTGGGGAAAGGAGCTGCAAAGCTCATTCATTGCTATGGTAAATTTGACAGAAAAAGTAGTTCATTACACATTAATGCTATGTAGTAATTACTGTATTTACGAATTTAGCACTAAAATATCACAATGCATTGAAAACATTGACTACTAAAATGCATTGGATAATCCAGAACGTTGCATAAGTGAAACTCTACTGTAGTCTTTAGAGTTTATTGAAAAACCGCAAAACAGCGAATCCGCAGAAAGTGAACCGCGAAGTAGCGAGGGAATACTGTAATACAATATGAAACAAGAGTGTTATAACAGTTAAAACCAGTCAATTAAAACAACAATACAAGGATAAAAAATTGCATTTAAAGCACATAAATGGCAAGGACATAATAAATACAGGATAGATTATTAAAAACCATCTGGGGCTGATTAGTTAATGACTGTTTCACCAAAGCCCTGCTGAAACATCCGAGTCTTCACTTGTTTCCTGAAGGAGAGGGAGTTTTCGAAACCTGGGATTTGTAGTTTTGCAAGAACTTGAGCCTCACCGAACTACAACTCTCAGGATCCCATAGCCTTGAGCCGTGGCTGTTCAAGTGGGGTCAAGCTACACTTGCTTTGCACCATCGATGGATGGACTTTTGCATTGTACCCCAAAATGTATTTGTCGCGTATCATCTGGCTGGATATTTCTTCTTGCTTCACACAAAAGAAAGCAAGCCATCGCATTTGGAGTCCTAGACCCGAAACCATAAGGAGGAGAACTGTCAACTCACAGTCGCCCAGGGAATAGCCTCCGTATCGATCCATCCCTTCCGCCTTCAAGGCCTCGGCTACGTTGCATTTGTATAACGGCTTGGCTTTGTTTGCTACAAGAAGCAGGCAGAAGTGGGAGAGGACGGAAAGCCGCATTGCCGGAGGAGTTTCAGAGCAATGGTCCAACAAGTTCCCACCGTGGCTTTATAGACTTCATTCCTTGTGTGGGCTGCTAGCAGGGATCGTACGTACTGTCTGCACCATTGGAGCAAAGGAGGAGAGTTGCTCATCGAAAGCTCATCGAAATACTCAGAGCTCTCAAATACCCTCACGTTTGTTTCCACTTTATTATGGCCATGTGTTCGAAAGAGAGACTTCCTAAAGCACCACGTTAAATCGAGGGACCTCCCAGTCAAACTCTTGTTTTGATTTGGCCAGACCTGCCCTGGAACAGCCCTGTGTCCAGTTGTTGTTATTATTCGATTCACAACAAGATGAGTACACGGCAAACAAGATCACTCTTCTGGCTGTTGTATTGGATCCGTATGGCTCACTCTTCCCAAGTGTCTAGGACTATGATGTATCAGCAAATAATGCATGCACATCTGAGTTGGGTGGTCTTTTGCGGCTGGCAGGTGGGGATTTTGTCAGTGCCAATTGTGTTCAAGTGCAGTCCAAGGTCTTGAGGCCCTGCATCCAATGTGCCGATCACCACTGGGACCACCTTGACTGGCTTGTGACAGACTCTTTGCAGTTCAATCTCTAAATCCTCCTATCACATCAGTTTTTCCAGTTGCTTCTCGTCGATTTTGTTGTCTCCTGGGATTGCAACATCAACAATCTATACTTGTTTCCCCCCACGATCGTGAGGTCAGGGGTCTTGTGCTCCTAAACTCTGTCAGTCTGAATTCGAAAGTCCCAGAGTAGTTTGATGTGTTCATTTTCTGTAATTTTTTTCAGGCTTTTGATCCCACCAGTTCTTTGTCACAGGCAGATGGTATTTGTGGCACAGGTTCAAATGGATTATTACTATTAACATAACGACATTGTATGACACAGCAAACGAGATAGATATGCTGGATTTCGTATCACAAAATCACAAGTCGAACACTTCCCAAGTGTCTAGGACTGTGTGATGTATTATTATTATTATTATTATTTTATTGTATGACACAGCAAACAAGATAAATATGATGGATTTCGTATCACAAAATCGCAAGTTGAACACTTCCCAACTGTTTAGGACTGTGATGTATTATTATTATTATTATTATTATTATTATTATTATTATTATTATTATTATTTTATTGTATGACACAGCAAACAAGATAGACATGCTGGATTTCGTTTCACAAAATCACAAGTCAAACACTTCCCAAGTGTCTAGGACTGTGTGATGTATTTTTGGATGATGCGTGCAGATCCCAGACGGGTGGCCTTTTGCAGTTGGCAGATCGTGATTTTCTCAATGCCTACTGTTTCCAAATGCCGGCTGAGAACTTTTGGCACGGCACCCAGTGTGCCCATCACCACTGGGACCACCTGTACTGGTTTCTGCCAGAGCCTTTGCAGTTTGATTTTGAGGTCCTGGTAACAGCTGAGTTTTTCCTGTTGTTTTTCGTTAATGTGACTGTCACCTGGGATGGCGACATCAATGATCCAAACTTCTTTCTTTTCCACAACCGTGACATCTGGTGTGTTGTGTTCCAAAGTCTCATCAGTCTGGATTCGAAAGTCCCACAGTATTTTTGCGTGCTCATTTTCCACAACCAGTTTGTGATCCAACCAGTTCTTTACTCCTGGCAGGTGATATTTGTAACATAAATTCCAAAGAATCCTTTGGCCCACATAGTTGTGCCTCTGTTTGTAGTTCGTCTGTGCAATTTTCTTACAGCAGCTGAGGGATATGGTCAATGGTTTTAATAGGAACACCAGAGGCACTCCAAATGGCCAGCTACTGGGCAAAAGACATATAGTATTAATGCCTAGTTTTAAAAAAAAATCTTTGTGTTTTCAAATACATTACAACTTGTACCCTCGGTTCACTTCTGAAACAAGAAATAAATAAATAAATACACAACCAAATCTGTCTGGAAAAATAGGCAGCCAGGCTCTAAAAAGTGTCAATAATGACGTAAGTTCTGTTCCGGGCTTGAAAGGACGAAGTTGGTCTTCCCAGGACAAAGTTTTTGCCCTTCTACTCAAGTGTCACCTACTTTTTAGGAACTGACCAATCAGGAACAAGTATCAGAACAAACCCAGATTTTAAAAAATCCTGTGATTTCCGATTGCAGGGACATACAGACATGCGAAGATCGGGATATTTGGCTAAACCCCGGGATATTCCCACACCTGGAAATCTCGTGTTTTGAGGCCTTTTGGACTAATTGCTATTGTGTTTACAGGGAACGGTCTGATTGCTGTGGGAACTCCTGGGATAAATAAAGGGACGGTTTGGATGGGCCCTCAGTCAGTTTATAAAACTGGGATGCAAAATGCAGATAAAAATATGCAAAATACAAGTAACATATAAACTATACATGTATATAAAGAAAGCCTAAGATCTGAGAGACATTGCTCAACGGTCAACCCGTTTTAATTTCCAGACGTAGAACAGGTAGAACGGGTAGTCCAGCCCCCGATAAGCCCTCACTGGGGACCACGTAGTCCACGCGGAATGCCTTCTTAGGACAATCAGAACATCTGCTTCTTCTTTCAAAGGGAAGGAGGAAGCAGCGTAGGACGAAGGGACCAAAACGTCGTCTCTGATGCCATGCAGTGAAAGTAAGAAACTACAAGCAATGTTTAATCTTCTGATTTTAATGAGTTTGCCTATTTTTAAAAAAGCTTTCATTAGGTTAAAAAAAGCATTAAAAAGCATTAAGAAACAAATCTTTTTTTGTGACTGTTATTTCTTAAAGCACCAGATGTCATTGAATTCAAGGCAGCTTTCTCCCTCATAGATGTTGATAGGATCGCAAATATAGAATCATAGAGTTGGAAGAGAACTCATGGGCCATCCAGTCCAACTCATTCTGCCAAGAAGCAGGAAAATTGCATTCAAAACAGCCCTGACAGATGGCCATCCAGCCTCTTATTATTTATTTATTGTGTTATAAGTGAGCCAAAGGTACAAGTTGTAATTTACTGTATTTGAAAACACAAAGAAAGTTAAACAAACTTGGCATTTTATGGGGGTTATCCAGAAAGTAGATTACGTTTTGGAATTAAAAATGAACGAAGTATAGGAGAAAACATTTTTACCATATGCAGTTGAAAGCCACACCCAAATACGACTTCTCAACATAGTCGCCATTCAAATCTAGGCTCTTACCATAGCAATGAATAAGCTTGGCAACTCCTTCCCCACCAAACTCTGCCGCTTGCATCCTCAACCAGCCGGTCTTCCCTTCCCACAGCTGTGCATCGTTGCCAAAACACTGTTAAGAACACAAGTGGCGGAGTTTGGTGGGGGAGGAGTTTCCAAGCTCATTCCTCGCTATGATAAGGACCTAGATTTGAATGGCGACTATGTTGAGAAGTGGTATTTCGGTGTGGCTTTCAACTGCATATGGTAAATGTTTTCTCCTATACTTGGTTCATTTTTAATTCCAAAATGTAATCTACTTTCTGAATAACCCTCGTACCAAATGTCCTTTGACCAGAAGCTGGCCACTTGAGTGCCTCTGGTGTTGCTACAAGAAGGTCCTCCATTGTGCATGTGGCAGGGCTCAGGCTGCATTGTAGTAAGTGGCATGTGATGTGATTTGCTCTTCTCCACACTCACATGTGGACTCCATTTTGTGGCCCCATTTCTTAAGATTGGCTCTGCATCTCATGGTGCCTTCCAAGTCTCCCCGTCTTCTGTGTGCCCAGAAGGAAGTCTTTCATCTGGTCTCAGCCACTGATTGAGGTTCTGGGTTTTAGCCTGCCACAATTGGACTCTTTCTTGCTGGGGTGTTCCTGCGATTATCTCTGTAGATCTTAGAAAACTATTTCTTGATTTAAGGTGTTGGCGTGCTGGCAGACATCCAAACAGGATGGGCTGGAGATGTCACTGCCTTGGTCCTTTCATTCACCCTATGCTATGCTGCAGAGACATGGACAATGGTCAAGGCTCTCTTGGAATAATGGAGCAGCTCTTGAATATTTTATTTAAAAACTAAAAAATCCCTTACCTAGGTGACCCTTACTCAAAAATCTTGTTTTTCCATGAAAGTGTTGACAGGACATGTTCTGGCTGACATTTGCTTTTTCTCACAATTGTAATGCTCCTAGGCAGCGCTAACACTGGGAACCAACACGGAGGCCAATAAACAATCTAATATCTTTATTAAAACAATAAAAGTTTCAAACAAAAACAAGCAGAATAGATAGTCAAGCAGTTGACCTTTTAAGAAAGATCAAAGTTAGTCCAAAAAATGAAAGTCTTATGTCCAATATTAGAGTCCAAAGTCCAGAATCCAATAACCGAAGCACACTCAAACTTAATGGAAGTTTGAGTGGGGAAAGAAACAAAGTTCCTCAGAAAAGTACTTGAAGTAATAGTCCAGAGCAAGGTTTCAAGGCAAGGCTAGGGCTGTTCGTGATGGATCTAAAACGCAGTCCAAACTTGGCAAGGGACTAGACGCAATGCCCGGTCTACTCGAGAGTAAGTTCGCCAGCAGGCCGCTTGGAAGCTCAGGATCAAGAGACAATGTGTTCTTCCATCAGAAGTTCAGTTGACACCGCAACAGAGATTCTCTGCGCAGAACTTTTATTGAAGTCCAAGAGCTCCCCCAAGCAGGTGCTTGACTCTTCCAAATCTTCCCAAGAGAAACGAGCTGCTAACAATGAAGCGCCAGATGCCTGCCTCCCCAAATTCTTCCCAAGAGAACTGACCTAGCCACAATCACCTCACTCTGCTAATCTCACACTTCTCCTTAAACTTTGTCTTTGAGAGCGATCTGTTTTGAAAGTAGCCCTTCTATCAAACTCCAAACTCTCCGGAAATCCGAGAAGAGCCAGCAACATCTCAAAGGCATTCCTAATTGGCTCTGGCATGGCAATGTCAACAGGAGACATCTGGAAAGGGATTGAATCTTGCTGCTGTGGGAAAAAAACCAAATCCTCTTCAGTTTGATCAGCAATGGCTGCGGGATCAGGGGCCAAAGGTGCCTGAGACATCACAACAATATAAGGTCATGCAAACTGCAGTAATGATGTGGCTGCTGGATGATGCATATGTGGGATGAACTATGAACATGTCACCTGAGGATAGTGCATACGTGGAGCAAACTATGGACACTTCACCTGATGTGATGAGTAATGAGTAATATAAGTTACAAGGCAACTACACATGTCCAAAAGGATTATAATAGTCAGCAAATTCCATTGTCAGTTAGCTTTCTGCGCATGCTTCTGTAAAATTGTATAAATTGGAAAGCCACTACAGGCAAGGGGTGGCATTGTGTTTTCTGGGCATTAGCTAACATTGCTACCTGCTCTTGGCCAAAAGTAAACTATCTTGAAGACAACTTCTGCTGTCAGTCTGCTTTCTTCACCTGCGTCCAAACGAAATTCTGCAGCAGGAACAATTACGGGCTGCACACGCCTCCCTCGAAAGATGGTTTGTTGGGATGTCTCTCCAAACGCAGAGAGAACACGGACTGCACAACAAGGATGTTCATAAATGCTCAAAAGTGAAAGATCCTCTACACCACATTGCCAAACTCAAATTTGCAGGCCACGTGATGCTCAGAACAGATGGGCACTGGAGCAATGGCATGGCAACATGATACCCACGGGGATGGATGAAACCTCTTGGTCGTCCTCCCACTCAGTGGTCGGATTCATTCAGTGTGGTTTATAATGTGAGAAACAAACATGGTTGTACAGTGATACAATGATCAACTTGTGCTCGAAATAGATACGAATGGAGGCTAATAGAGATGTTGTGATCTACTCGAAAGCTGAGGAAATGTCTAAGGAAGGGTCTACGTGTCAGTACTATGGAGCGCTGTTTCCGCTGACATCCTTTATGGCCATTGAGAATAAAGACTCTGATAGTGGCCTTCAATCTGTTTTGTGTCTCAACTGGCCTTCTGTGTTTATTATTATTATTATTATTTTATTATGACACAGCAAACAAGATAGATATGCTGGATTTCATATCACAAAATCACAAGTCAATCACTTCCCAAGTGTCTATGACTGTGTGATGTATTTTTGGATGATGCGTGCAGATCCCAGCAGGGTGGCCTTTTGCAGTTGGCAGATCGTGATTTTGTCAATGTCTATTGTTTCCAAATGCCGGCTGAGATCTTTTGGCACGGCATCCAGTGTGCCGATCACCACCGGGACCACCTGCATTGGTTTCTGCCAGAGTCTTTGAAGTTCAATCTTGAGGTTCTGATAGCGGCTGAGTTTTTCCTGTTGTTTTTCGTCAATGCGACTATCACCTGGGATGGAGACATCAATGATCCAAACCTTTTCCTTTTCCACAACTGTGAGGTCTGGTGTGTTGTGTTCCAGAACTTTGTCAGTCTGGATTCGGAAGTCCCACAGTATCTTTGCGTGCTCATTTTCCAATACTTTTGCAGGTCTGTGATCCCACCAGTTCTTTTCTGCTGGGAGGTGGTACTTGAGGCATAAGTTCCAATGAATCATTTGGGCCAGATAGTTGTGCCTCTGTTTGTAGTCTGTCTGTGCGGTTTTCTTACAGCAGCTGAGGATATGATCCATGGTTTCATCGGTTTCCTAGCACAGTCTGCATTTTGGGTCATCAGGTGGTTTTTCAATCTTGGCCTGAATTGCCTTTGTTCTGATGTCTTGCTCCTGGGCTGCAAGGATCAGGCCTTCTGTCTCCTTCTTCAGGGTTCCATTCGTGAGCCACAGCCAGGTTTTCTCCTTATCAGCTTTTCCTTCAATTTTGTCAAGGAACTTTCCATGCAATGTTTTGTTGTGCCAGCTGTCAGCTCTAGTTTGTAGTGCGGTTTTCTTGTACTGTTTTTTTGTCTGCTGTGCTTTGAGGAATTTCTGATTTTTGACTTCAATCAAAGCAGGTTCTTCACTTTGCTTTACATATTCTGCCAGGGCATGTTCTTTTTCTTTGACTACTTGTTTGACTTGTAAGAGTCCTCTGCCCCCTGATCTTCTAGGCAGATACAGCTGATCAACATCACTGCGGGGGTGCAGTGAATGATGAATGGTCATGAGTTTTCTTGTTTTTCTGTCCAATTCATGACAGAAATTGTTATTACTATTATTATTATTATTAACAACAACAACAACAATAATAATTTTTATATTCTGAAAACTTGGCACACCAGGCTCTGAACCCACGGTCCGTGCAGAATCACAGAACGTAACTATGCAGAGCAGGAAGCTGGGTGCTGGCCCTTATCTGGCTCTTGCCATCTTCAAAGGCAGCCCACGTTGGCCGTACTCCTCCTCCATTCTTTGCTTGCACATTCCTTCTTTGCAGTGAGTCTCCAGAGAGCTCTCCATCAGCCAAGACCATTCGAGGCCTCTCTGCGATGCCGATTTTGAAACTCATGGCTCCTTTTTTAATCTTCCTGCTCATTGGGGCTGGTGAAACCAAGATCATTTCGCGATGTGCCCTGGCTAATCTCATTGCCGATTTAGTCCCGGACGGGTATGCGCGATACACTATCAATGACTGTGAGTCCGGATGGTAACTCTTCTATCGACTTTCTCCATTCACCCTTTCCATTTCAGGTCCTGTGCTCTCAATGTGTTCTCTCTCAAAAGAAGTAGTAGTCATTCAAGGGTGAGCTAACAGGGACATAAAGCCTCGTTGCTGTTTTGAAAACGTGTACATTTCTTTTACAGAACCATGCAACTTCTTAAAATAATAATTATGTGTATGTGTGTGTGATATATATAGTACCCATTTTACAGATTTGCCCAGGCTGTCGTCGTCCTCCTCCTCCTCCTCCTCCTCCTCCTTCTTCTTCTTGGGATGGGAGCCCTATGTACTGCTTTTAACTTACTTTGAGGGAAGGCATAAAGTCAGGCTTGCGTTTGAATCTGTGTTTATTGATTTGAAATGTTGTTTTTAATATGTCATATTTAATTCTGTTTTAATGTTTATATATATTTGTAGCTTTAAAATTGTACTGGAATTCTTTTAATGTCAGCCACTTTGAATCACCTTTGTGGAGAGAATGTGGGGTATAAATAAGCATAATAATGCCATTGATGCCATCTGTACGCAGATGACGTTCAACTCTATCACTCCTTTCCACCTGCAATGAAGGAGGCTGTTCAGGTCCTGAGCCAGGGTTTGGCAGCTGTGAGGATGAACAAACTGAAATTGAATCCAGACAAGATAGAGGCGCTCCTAGTCAGTCTTAAGGCTGAATAGGGTTTAGCAGGTATTGGTAAACTAAGGCCCTGGGTGCTTATCTCAGACCCTCCCCTAATTTTCCCTCTCCTCTTGGCATAAGAACATGGCGGCTCACTCTGTCCTTATGCCAAAAACATTGGGGAGGAAGACAGGCAGCAGCTGAGAGCCCTCTGGAGTGCTCTCAGCCACCGTGTGTCTCCTGACATAAGGACAGATGTGAGTGGCCTCATCCTTATGCGAGGAGGACAGCTCAGGGAAGGCACGTGGTGGCTGAGAGCCCTCTGGAGCACTCTCAGCCACTGCATGTCTTTCCCTCCTCCCATCATAAAGACAGTGCAAACAACCCCATCCTTATTCAGGGAGGACAGCCCAGGGAAGGCATGTGGTGGCTGAGAGCCCTCTGGAGCACTCTCAGCCACTGCATGTCTTGCCCTCCTCCCATCATAAAGACGGTCCAAACAACCCCAGCCTTATTCAGGGAGGACAGCCCAGGGAAGGCATGTGGTGGCTGAGAGACCTCTGGAACAGTCTCATCCACTGCATGTCTTGCCCTCCTCCCATCATAAAGACGGTGCAAATAAATCCAGCCTTATTCAGGAAGGACAGCTCAAGTAAGGCACGTGGTGGCTGAGAGTCCTCTCAGATGCCTGTCTTGCCCTCCTGGAACTTCAGGTTTCAATGGTGGCCAGGAGAGCTTTAGCACAATTAAAACTTATGCGCCAGTGACACCCATATCTTGAAATGCCAGATTTGGCCATGGTGGTCCATGCTCTTGTAACATCTCAAATAGATAACTGCAATGGGCTCTATGTGGGATTGCTTTTGAAGACTGCCCAGAAACTTCAAATGGTCCACCGAACGGCAGCCAGATTGCTCACTAGAGCGGTGTATATGACCCCCCGTTCTGCCAGCCCCACTGGCCGCCAGTCTGCTACCGAGGACAATTCAAAGTGCTGCCGTTGTGTCTCTTCTATGACCAACTTCAGACGTTTATATATATGTGGAATGTCAGCTTGAGGCAAGTGTGAATGTTATAAGTGGCCACTTTGATTAGCATTGAATGGCTTTGCAGCTTCAAAGCCTGTCTGCTTCCTGTCTGGGGGAATCCATTGTTGGGAGGTGTTAGCTGGTCCTGATTGTTTCCTGTCTGGAATTCCTCTGTTTGCTGAGTGGTGTTTTTTTAAAAATTCCACTGGTTTTTATTTCACATTATGTTTCGATTACAGTCAAAAGTATTTTTTAAAACTTGTAACTTGATAATAAAAGTAGTTATTCTCTTTAGAGTGCTGCAACAATGATAGCATTTACATCTTCCTTTTTTTTCTATATTTTATTTATGATTTTAAACATACATAAAAAGTTAGGGAACAATTGAATGAAATAGAAAAAGAAGAAAAGAAGGGAGAAAAAAATAGCAAAAAATAAAATAAAATAATATCCGAGGCCTCTGGATATATACAGATGTTTAACGGGCTACAATTATTTGTGTTTCGCGATGCAGAGGTCCTGGAAGTAGAAAACAGTTTGTTGGTTTCTTTCTTTCTTTCTTTCTTTCTTTCTTTCTTTCTTTCTTTCTTTCTTAGTGGTGTTCTTTATTTACTGTCCTGATTTTAGAGTTTTTTTTAATAATCCCTTTCGGTGGCCTTTTAATTGTGGATTATCTGCCTTGATATTCTGGGTTATATGGCAGAATATCAAAGCAGAATAACCCACAATATCTGCTTTGAACTTTTATCTGAGTCCACTCTGCCCTATATCCCAATTCAATGTTTGGTGCTAAATTTGCAAATATAGTAATTCCTACATAACATCACCATGTATTGAACTGCTGAATTGGTGCTTAATTTGTAAAATCATAATGTAATTTGATGTTTAATAGGCTTTTTTTCTTAATCCCTCCTTATTATGCAACATTTGCACTTATCCAACACTTTTATTTTTCAGTGATTGGTTTGGGGGGGGGGGGCAAAATTCTGTTCGCTTACACTTGAAAATTACCTATGACCGGACCTGCTGCTAATCTATGGAACTTCCTCCCCAATGAAATCAGGTCAACCCCCTCTTGCCTGTCTTTTAGGAAGAAACTTAAGACGTGGCTGTGGGACCAAGCATTCAACCAGTAAATAGTGCAATGAGGATAATGGACTAAGGGAATTGACAATTGGACAGGTCTTGGACTATGATCTGGATTACGTGATATTTATTGATGTTTTAATAATTAATGTCTAATGGTAAATAAATAAAAATAATATTGGTGAAAAACATGTGGGGCCATTAATGTGTTGCGATGGGTCTGCAGGCGCCCTTTGCTAAAGTCCTCTTCTTCTTTGCTTTGCTCCAGGGATCTGTCTCGCCCACTCTGCGAGCTATTTCGATTCAATGAGAATATCAAGACAGGAAGAGGACAGTGCCCGGAGATATGGGATATTCCAGTTCAGTAACATGGAACATTGCTCCGACGGATGCCGCAGCTCCCTGAACATATGCCGCACGCAATGCACAAGTAAAGTCACCTCTTCTTTTGGGCAGAACCTGGGGGAAAACAACAAAGGGCGCGTCTATCTACATCACTTGTGTCAAAACTCAAGGCCTGCCGTGTCATTTTCATGTACCTCCACCACCTATATCCCTCATCATTATAGAATTACAGAATAACTAGCTTCCAATGACATCCTTGGCAGGTCTTCCAATGCAACTCCAGGGTCATTGTAAGAGAACCATGTAGGGCTTCACTGGGAGGACCTCATCTCCAGATGGAACCAGAGATGGCTCAGTTCCATTTGGAATAAGGGTACTTGTTGCCCTGGAATCGGGGAAGTTTTTGGCAGCCTCCAGTCACAGCACCCGCATTTCTTATTTCTCTTGTTGACAGACTTCATAAATGATGACTTGAGGGACGATATCCGGTGTGTGATGAAAATAATCAGAGCTGACACTGGGTTCGACGAATGGTAAGTGCGTCCATTAATGCAGCCTGATACCACATGAATTGTGGTTAAGACCCAATGCGACAGAGTTCTGGGAGCTATAGTTTGGAGAGGACCCCGCACTCCGTGGCAGAGAAGACCTTGTGAAACTACAGCTCCCAGGATGCTGTTCACATGAATTCCCCAAAACCTTCCGTTTGCCAGATTTGGCAGCAGCTACGCAATTCAAACTACAAGCTAAGCATTCTTATCCTGAATCCCGAACTACGCCAAAATCTGAAATGATAATAATAATTATTGAATGTCCCTTATACTTACATTCAAAACACTCCAAAACTGTCTCTGTGAATGGCTGAAACAGTGACAGCGTTGTTTTCTGATAGTGTGAGGTACAATCAACTGGGAACAATAAAAAGATATTGGATAAAATGGTCTTTAGACTATGTAAATAAAGTGGTTGGTTTAAAATACGTTTTAAAAATATTTCTATGTTGAATTCCGTTTTAATGTTCATATGTGTTAGGTTTTAATTCAAATATTGTTATGGTTGTTAATTTTAGCTGCTTTGAGTTTCCTCTGGCAGAGAAATAGTAGGAAATAAATACTAACAATGTAGATGGAACATAAATGTGCTTCATGTTTAGACTTAGGTTCCAATGTGCTTCTTTGTAAAGAGAGATTCTTCCTAAATCCAAAACAGGTCTCATGCATTTCGGGTAAGTGAAACTCAACTTGTTAGATAACTTTGGATGCATCCACACTGTAGAATAGTTGCAGTTTGGCCTCACTTGGCCCAATATTATGAAGATCATGGGTGTTTTAGTTGTACATGCCTTTAATCTTCCCTACAAAAGAGTGCAGGTGCCTTGACAAACTACAACTCCCAGGATGGGAGACAGATGTTAAGAAGAATAGATATACAATAGGATGGGTTTTATTGTCACCTGTCCTAGAGATCTTCAGATATAGGTTGTATTACAGACATTGATAGATAGATAGATAGATAGATAGATAGATAGATGATAGACTAGATGGGTAATAGATGATTGATAGGTCAGACAGACAGATGGGGTCTATGGGAAATCAGACGACAGATAGATGAACAGACAGAATAAGTGATAGATATATAGAAAAATATAGATCATCATTATGACAGATGGGATAGAGGATAGAAAGGAAGACAGAGATGATTCCAGATGACAGATGATAAAAGATGGTGGTGATAAATAGGACAAATGAAATAGATGATGATAGGTCATGCAGAGATGTTGTGTTTTTATTTAATTATATAGATGTTATATTATATTTATTTATTATAACCGCTGCCACCAGTATAAAGATGTTTTTATTTAAACGCTGCCACCAATTATTAAAGATGTTTATAATGCTGCCACCAGATATAAAGGAGATTATTAACGCTTGCCACCACTATGGGAAGATATAGCCACTAGCTACTTGGAGAGGAGACCTTTTAAATTTTGTTTTTCTTCCTTCTTCTTGGTTACTCTTGATGGTAATAAATGTGACAGAAGCTGAGATGTTAGAAAGAACAATAACACGTTTATTCAGACACAAAGCTTAATGGTTACAGTAACTTTCTCTTTAGAGGCACTTTAGTTAACAGTTGCAAAGCTAGAATGAGGTGTTTCAAACTCCTTAAAATGTCACTTTCTTTACTGCTTTAAACTGCAGTCACCCTGTGAATTACAATCACAGATTATCTGTTCCTTATCAGGAGACAGACTACCTTAAAATAAGTCACCAAACTTATTTTAAACTGACTCAAAAATAAACAATTGAGTCTCCCTGATTCCTTCAACTGAGGATCAGTCTTCAGTGTACCTCATCAGGGCACAGACTAACTGCTTCTTTTTCAAACCTGCACTTCTCCACCAAAACGGCAGTTGGCTCCGCCCACTTCTCCATGGCAACCAACTGATGCCATAACTTAAATATTGACCCTTTTAAAACACAATTAAACATGACATCTGTAAACCAAAAAAAATCACACTTCATTTATTTATTTTATTTCATTACAGGTCAATAGAGGCTCCAGATAGATAGATGACGGGTAAGATAAGATAAGATAGATAGATGAGACAGGCAGGCAGGCAGACAGATGGGATAGACTATGATACATAGATAGAGGAGACAGTCAGACAGACGGGATAGATTATGATAGATAGATAGATAGATAGATAGATAGATAGATGATAGATAGAGGAGAGTTCCAGAGCTGTGGGGCCACCACCGAGAAGGCCCTCTCCCTTGTCCCCAGTGGCGGGAACGAGATCTCAAGGATTGTGCAGGCTCATAGTAAGAATTAATGCAATCACAAAGATAAGCTGGACCCGAACCATTTAGGGCTTCATAGATGATAACTCAAAATGCAGATGTCTATCATCTACAGTGAAACATAAAAAGGAAAGTATGGTATATAATATGTAAGTACTATGTTGGTAATGTAATATTATCTTCTATATAAACACCTTTAGTGGCACTTGCTATACAAGCTGCAAAAGAAGGGGATTATGGTGTCGTATTAACATCTAAACTGGATTTGACTAGAAACAGTGGTAGATCATAGCCCCATCCCTATGGAATCTCTTACGTTTACTAGTAGTATATATTGCAATGAATACTTTACTTAAGGTATCCACTACTTGTATTCTCATTTACTACATTAGTATAGTTCTTAACATAAAGGAATACACTTGGCAACACTTACAAGGTATTATGGAAAAACTATTCCTATTTATAGTTTAAGTGCCAATTATGTCAAATAAAAATAAAAACCAGACAAAGTCTTATTTAGTTATTTATTTATAGTATTTATATTCCGCCCTTCTCACCCCGAAGGGGACTCAGGGCGGATCACATTATATACATATAGGGCAAACATTCAATGCCTTAACATAGAACAAAGACAAAGACAAACGCAGGTTCCAAGCTGGCCTCGAACTCATGACCTCTTGGTCAGAGTGATTTGTTGCTGCTGGCTGCAGGATTATTGTTGACTTAATAACAATCAAAATCAAAATAGCTGACAGAGCGTTGAACCGAGTTAAATAAACAGTTCTTTTGCAGCTTGTATAACAAGTGCCACTAAAAGGTGTTTATATAGAAGATAATATTACATTACCAACATAGTACTTACATATTATATACCATACTTTCCTTTTTATGCTTCATAGATGATAACCAGCACCCTGAATTGGGACTGGAAACTTATCGGCAGCCAGTGGAGCTGTTTGAATAAGAGGGTTGTCCACTCTCTATAATCCTTTCCCTTTAACAACCTGGCCGCCAACCATTGCACTAGCTGGAGTTTCCGGGCCGTCTTCAAGGGCAGCCCCACGTAGAGTGCGTTGCAGTAATCCGACCTGGAGATAACTAAGGCATAGACCACCATGGCCAAGTCAGGCTTCTCAAGGTGTGGTCGTAGTTGGCGTCCCAGCTTTAACTGTGCCAAGGCTTTCCCGGCCACCGCCAGCACCTGGGCTTCAGGTGTCAGTGCCAGGTCCAGGAGGACACCGAAACTGCGGACCTGCGACTTCGGGGGGAGAGTAACCCCATCAAGCACTGGCTGCCACCCAATACCCCGACCGGTCGCGCGACTGTGTAGGAGGACCTCTGACACGAAGGGCTTTCTTGGAGTAAGGTGGAAAGGAGTAGTAGAGTTGAGTGTCATCTGCATAGAGGACCTTGATGTAGTAGAGTTGAGTGTCATCTGCATAGAGGACCTTGATGGCCATGTATCAAGGTGTGAGGGGAAGACATAGGGAGGAGGGAGCAAGCTTCTTTTCTGCGCCCTGGAGACGAGGACAGACAGACAGGTGGGACAGATGGGACGTTATCTATATCACCTAAACATTAGGAAGAACTTCCTCACTGGGAGAGCTGTTCATCAGTGGAACTCTTTCCCCCAGACTGTGGTGGAGGCTCCTTCTTTGGAGGCTTTGAAGCAGAGGCTGGATGGCCATCCATCGGGGGTGCTTTGGGTGCAATTTTCCTGCTTCTTGGCAGAATGGGGTTGGACTGGATGGTCCACGAGGTCCCTTCCAACTCTAGGATTCTAAGATAGACTGATGTATCCCATCATATTGCAGATGGCCAAAGAGCAGCTGGAACGTCCCTAAATCTCTCTGTCATCAAATACAATAATTGGCCTAATGGATTCCTGCACTCTTCTGTGTCCCTTAGGAGAGTATATGGGGTGAACTGCAAAGGAAAAGACCTAGCGAGGTGGATCCAGGGCTGCACAATCGTGAAACCATGGGACAAGTGGCGCTAATCCCAGGCCTTTCTCCGGATTCTCCACCGATGAAGAATGACCCCAACGCTTGACAATGTTTTAAAGTCTTCTCTGACAGCATTTCGTCGCATGGAGTAATGGCTGTTAATAAATTGTATCAAACTGCATTCAATTCTGCATTTGTTTAGGTTTTCTCCAATGAAACATCATTAAATCTCTGGCAACAATCAAAGCTGTAAAACACGTTGTTGCACTCCAAGGCAGCGTGAGCATTGGAAACCAAACAGAGACCAATAATCATATAATATCTTTATTAAAACAATTAAAAATTCAGGAAAGAATAAGTGGAAAGTGTAAGTGAGCAATTGTCCTTTATGATAGGGTATGAATTAGTCCAAAGAGTAGAAGAGAAATGTCCAGTATTATTGTCCAAAGTCCAGAAACCGAAACATGCTCAAAACAGTTGAAAGTTCTTGAGCGGGGAAACACAACAAGAAAGCAAGAGTGAAATATCAAGGTCCAAAGTCACTAGATAGTCTTTGTCATTAAGGCAGGAACGAGATGGAGTTAAACCCAATCTGGATTCAAGAACAAGGCAAGGAAGTGAATTTACTCTGGTTTAAATCGGGAGTCGCGGCTCGGCTTGGCCGCCAGGAACAGGAGGCTTGGCTTGGTGAAATCGGGGAACTGGAGTCGGTGAAGTGTTCTCAGGAAAACGCTACGTTGACACCGCAAAATGTTTGCAGTGCCAGACACTTTTATGGAACGAAGATCAGATCCCAACGAAAGGAGACCAAACTCCCCAAAGGTTCCCAAGGGAATCTTCTTATCCACAATCCCCTCGAGATGCCAAGCGGTTACTCCTTCGAAGCCCTTGTTTTGCTGATCTCTGGCGATGCAAAATCTCCTTTCGGTTGAAGGGCACGTTCTCTGAGGAACTCTGGACATCTGGTTCAGCCATGGGAGTAACATTTCCCGTATCTCTCCCAATTAAGGAAGCATCTGAACTATCAACAGTGGCAGCTGTAACTTAAAGGAGCTGGGAGAACTGGGCAAAAGGTCAGAATAAGCTTCATCCTGGTCAAAGTTCATTTCTGGATCATGTTCAGAAGCCAAAGGTGGCTGGGGTATGACAGTATCCATCAAGGACTCGGTGTCACAGTAGATGATGAAGCAGCAGCTCCCCCTGTGGCCGGAATCGAGCATACCCTCAGGAAGCTGGAAACTGGAGAAGGTTAAATTACCTTTGTGTCTCTGTCTCTATGTTCATATGGCATTGAATGTTTGCCACGTATGTGTACATTGTGATCCACCCTGAGTCCCCTTTGGGATGAGAAAGAAGGGAGGAATATAAATACTGTAAATAAATAAATGAATAAATGTTAATCTAGGTTTTTTAAAAATTATTATATTCTAACTCTTAATGCAGTTTGACACCAGACCCCATCTCCATTGCCAGTAGGTTCATAGAATGCAGTTCAACTGCATTACATAGGACAGTGCAGATGGGGCCTCACTTGAACTGCCTTGGCTCATAATAATAATAATAATTTATTAATAGCACAGACAGACTACAAACAGAGGCACAACTATGTGGCCCAAATGATTCATTGGAACTTATGCCTCAAGTACCACCTCCCAGCAGCAAAGAACTGGTGGGATCACAAACCTGCAAAAGTATTGGAGAATGAGCACGCAAAGATACTGTGGGACTTCCGGATCCAGACTGACAAAGTTCTGGAACACAACACACCAGACATCACAGTTGTGGAAAAGAAAAAGGTTTGGATCATTGATGTTGCCATCCCAGGTGACAGTCGCATTGACGAAAAACAACAGGAAAAACTCAGCCGCTATCAGGACCTCAAGATTGAACTTCAAAGACTCTGGCAGAAACCAGTTCAGGTGGTCCCGGTGGTGATGGGCACACTGGGTGCCGTGCCAAAAGATCTCAGCCGGCATTTGGAAACAATAGACATTGACAAAATCACCATCTGCCAACTGCAAAAGGCCACCCTACTGGGATCTGCACACATCATCCGTAAATACATCACACAGTCCTAGACACTTCGGAAGTGTTCGACTTGTGGTTTTGCGAAACGAAATCCAGCATATCGATCTTGTTTGCTGTGCCATACAACGTCGTTGTGTTGATAATAATAATAATAATAATAATAACTTTATTATTAGTGGGGACTCGGGTGGCTTACATGGGACAGAGGCCCAAACAAGGACAAGATAAACGACAACATAATACAAATTGCAATATAAAAAGATAAAACAATAAAGTTCCCTCACTTATCGCTGGGGTTAGGTTCCAGGACCACCCGCAATAAGTGAAAATCCGCAAAGTAGGGACACTATATTTATTTTAATATTTATACATTACTAATTTGGGGACCCGGCGGTGCCCGGGTTATTTGAGAACGGAATTGTTTGCCTTTGTTCCAAGTTTAGTCTCGATCCAGTGTCATTGGCGTGGGTGAACTACAATTCCCATATGCAAGTCCATGGTCCATTCCCCTCCAAACAACTCCAGGATGTAAAGTAGGTCATGGGGACTCGATGTGTCAAGTTTGGTCTTGATCAGACATTGGTGGGGGTCACAGTGGTCTGGGAAGTGAGTGAAGGTACTGTAAATCCCATCATCCATGGTCCATTGTTCCTCAAACCGCAGCAGGACATAAAGTAGGTGATGGGGATATGTGTGCCAAGTTTGATCTTGATCAGTCATTGGTGTGGGTTGCAGTGGTCTGAGGAAGTGAGTGAAGGTACTGGAAATCCCATGTTCCCTGGTCCGTTGTTCCCTCAAATGACAGGAGGACGTAAAGTGGGCCACATTGCACCTATATGTCAAGTTTGGTGCAGTTTCATCATTCATGGGTATCACAGTGGTCCGTGGGAGGTAAATCGGGTGAGGGTAGTGCAAATCCCATCATCCATGGTCCATCCTGCACCAAACCGGATCAGGACGTAAAGGGGGCCTCATTGCACCTGTGTATCAAGTTTGGAACAGTTTCGTCATTCATGGGAATCACTGTGGCCTGTGGAAGGTGAATTGGATGAAGGTACTGCAAATCCCATTGTCCTTGGTCCATCCTCCCCCAAACTGCTGCAACATATAAAGTGTCATTTGCTGCCCCAGGACTTAAAGGGGTTCATGGGTGTTGTTTGTGCGAAGTTTGGTCCAGTTCCGTCACTGGTGGGCATCGCAGTGGCCTGTGGGAATCGTAGTGATTGAAAGTGGTACATATCCCATCACCCATGGTCCTTCATCCTGCAAACGGCACCAGGACATAAAGCGCATCATGGGGTAGGCTGTCTGGAATTGTGGGAGTTGGAGTCCAAAACACCTGGAGGGCCCAAGTTGGCCCATGCCTGTTTTAAAGGCTTTCATACAATCCTAGAGTTAGAAGGGGTGCCCAAAGGCCATCTAGTCAAACCCCCTTCTGCCATAGAGGAAGACACCATCCAAGCCCTCCCGACAGATGGCCATCCAGTCATAAATATGATTGGGAGATAGAGTCCTAGATTTGAAAGGGTCTGTGAAGGTCATCCAGTCCAGCCCCTTCTGCTGTAAAGGAAGACACCATTCAAGCCCTCCTGACAGATGACCATTGAGTCATAAATATGATTGGGAGATTTGAAAGGGGTCTCTGAAGGTCATCCAGTCCAGCCCCATCTGCCACAAAGGAAGAAACCATTCAAGTCCTCCCGACAGAAGGTCATTCCAACCATGCATACGATTGAGACATTTATCTATTTATTTATTTATTTATTTCTGATATTTCTCTCCCGCCTTTCTGCAATGGACCCAAAGTGTCTTGCAAGGTCATTAAGCCACGTGCTAACATCCACTATATAAATAAAACACAAAAGTAACATCAAGCAATAGTATATATATATATATAAGACATAAAAGTCGAAGAAGCTGCCTGCTATGGAGCAATCTTGAGGAGGCAAGATGGCGTCCTGTTTTGCAGCCTAGGAGGAGAAAGGCAGCCTGCAAGGCCTTAAACATTTCAGCAGAGGGGCCACAAAGGGGGCCAGTGGTGGGTGGGTAAGGTGGGGGGGGGGGGATAAAAGTGTTCATAAAGACAGCCAAAACCATCCTTAAAAGGAAAGATTAAAAAGATAGTCATTTTTTCTCTTCAGTCTATTGTGGAAAGTACATATAGTAATGTAAATGTAAAGTGTTTTATTATCAGTATGCACAGTTGGCCATGTTGGGTGTGTTTGGTCCAGATCCGTTATCAGTGGGTTCATGGGTCCTAGGGGTGATGTGTGTCAAGTTTGGTCCAGGTCCGGCCTTCCTGGTGGTCCCAGTGGTATTTTTGATTACAAAAGTGTAGGCCGAAGGCTGTTAAGTGTACCAAAGCTAGCGTCATCCTGAGGAGAGAGAGTAGGCTGAACGAAGCCTGCTGGTTGTAGTTTTTGCCTCCGGGGTCCCAGTGGCCTGTGAAAGTGGAGGCCAATCAGAAAGCTGGCCCATATTCCGCCAGGCCAATCAAAACGCTGGCACATATTCCGCCTGGCCAATCAAAACGCTGGCACATACACACATACAAACATTCACTTTTATTATATACTAGCTTGGGGACCCGGCGGTGCTCGAGTTATTAAAAGAGGGCATTGAGTTGTTTTGGGATGTGAGGAAATATCACTTAAATTTGGTCCAGATCTGTCGTAGGCTGGGTGCAGTGCTGTCTGGATAAGTGTGAACTACAACTTCCAGATTCCCAGGACAATCGCCCCCAAAGCAGGCCTGTATGCACAATTGACCATGTTGGGTCTCTGTGCCAAATGTGGTTCACATCTGATGTCATCAGGGGTCAGTACATGCTGGATGCAGGTGAACTATAACTCCCAAAATCAAGGTCCATTCCCCTAAACCCCTGCAGTATGTTTAGTTGGTCATGGGGCTTCTCTGTGGCACGTATGATCCAGATCCATCGTCGGCTGGGTTCGATGCTGTCTGGATAAGGGTGAACTACAACTCCCTGAGCCAAAGGTCAATCACCCCGAAACCCTGCCTGTATGCACAGTTGGGTACGATGAGGCAGTGTGCCAAGTTTGGTCCAGATCCGACATTGGCTGGGTTGGTTCATCAAGTGCTCTGCTATGGCCGATTTCTCTGGTTGAATTAATCTGCAGTGCCTTTCATGTTCTTTGACTCGTGTTTGGGCAACGCTGCATTTGGTGGTCCCTATGTAGACTTGGCCACAGCTGCACTCAAGTCTCACCTACTTTTTAGGAACTGACCAATCAGAAACAAGTATCAGAACAAACCCAGATTTTTTTAAAAAAAATCCTGTGATTTCTGATTGTAGGGACATGCGAAGATCGGGATATTTGGCTAAAACCCAGGATATTCCCACACCTGGAAATCTCGTGTTTTTTGCCTTTTGTAGTGATTGCTTTTGTGTTTACAGGGACCTGTGTTGTTATGCCCCAGCCACCTTTGGGTTCTGAACCTGATTCAGAAATGAACGTTGACCATGATGAAGCTTATTCTGACCTTTTACCCAGTTCTATGAACTCCTTTCAATTACAGACCTCAGCTGTGGATAGCTCCGATGCTTCCTTAATTGGGAGAGATACTGAAAACATGACTCCCGTGGTAGAACCAGATGTCCCGGGTTCCCCAGGGAACGTATCCTTCAACCGAAAGGAGTTTTTGCATCGCCAGAGATCAGCAAAACAAGGGCCTAGAAGTAGTAACCGCTTGGCATCTCGAGGGGATTGTGGATAAGAAGATTCCCTTGGGAACCTTTGGGGAGTTTGGTCTCCTTTCGCTGTGATTAGATCTAAGTTCCATAAAAGTGTCTTACACTGTGAACAATTCGTGGTGTCAACGTAGCAACTTCTGAGAACACTTCACCATTTCCAGTTCCCTGATTTCACCAAGCCAAGTCTCCTGTTCCTGGTGGCCAAGCCGAGCCGCGACTCCCGATTTAATCCAGAATAAATTCACGTCCTTGCCTTGTTCCTGAATCCAGATTGCATTTAGCTCCGTCTCATTCCTGTCTTGATCTCCAAGACTTTCTAGTGACTTTGGACCTTGTTATTCACTCCTACTTTCTTGTTGTTTCCCCGCTCAAGAATTTTCCAACAGTTTTGAGTGTGTTTCGCTTTCTGGACTTTGGACAATAATATTGGACATATTTCTTCAACTCTTTGGACTAATTCATACCATATCGTAATGGACTATTGCTCACTCATCCTTTCCACTTATTCTTTCCTGAATTTATAATTGTTTTAATAAAGATATTATATGATTATTGGTCTCTGCTTGGTTTCCAGTGCTCATGCTGCCTTGGGGTGCAACAGGTGTGTAGCCGCCCTCCTGATTGCTGCGGGAACTCCTGGGATAAATAAAGGGACTGTCTGGATGGGCCCTCAGTCAGTTTATAAAACTGGGATGCAAAATGCAGATAAAAATACGCAAAATACAAATAACATATAAACTATCTATATATATATAAAAGGGTAATGAAATTTCGGCCTAGGACAAAACAGCAAAACTATACATCCCAGAAACATTAAACTTGCCAGCACAACCTCTCATCCATGCCTCTACGTTCATACAACAAAAAGGAAAGAAAAATAAAGTCCTAATTAGAGGGAGAGGAATAATTGTTTTTATCCAATTGCTGCCAGTTAGAAGGCTAAGCTCCGCCCACTTGGTCTCCTAGCAACCCACTCAGCCCAGGGGACAGGCAGAGTTAGGCCTCACTTAGGCCTCTTCCCCACTGCCTATAAAATACAGATTATCTGATTTTAACTGGATTATATGGCAGTGTAGACTTAAGGCCCTTCCACACAGCTATAAAACCCATTTATAATGGACTTTATGTCAGGCGAAAACCTTTACCTTTACCTTAACCTACCACCAGTTCCTCAATACTTTATTTTCCATACCACCATACTTAGCCACAGCAACACGTGGCCGGGCACAGCTAGTACATGTATATAAAGAAAGCCTAAGATCTGAGAGACATTGCTCAACGGTCAACCCGTTTTAATTTCCAGACGTAGAACAGGTAGAACGGGTAGTCCAGCCCCCGATAAGCCCTCATTGGGGAGCACGTAGTCCACGCGGAATGCCTTCTTGGGACAATCAGAACATCTGCTTCTTCTTTCAAAGGGAAGGAGGAAGCAACGTAGGACAAAGGGACCAAAACATCGTCTCTGATGCCATGCAGTGAAAGTAAGAAACTACAAGCAATGTTTAATCTTCTGGTTTTAATGAGTTTGCCTATTTTTAAAAAAGCTTTAATTAGGTCAGGGAGGTATGAAAAATAAAAAGCATTAAGAAACAAATTTATTTTTGTGACTGCTATTTCTTAAAGTACCAGATGTCATTGAATTCAAGGCAGCTTTCTCCCTCATAGATGTTGATAGGATCGCAAACATAGAATCATAGAGTAGGAAGAGAACTCATGGGCCATCCAGTCCAACTCCATTCTGCCAAGAAGCAGGAAAATTGCATTCAAAGCATCCCCGACAGGTGGCCATCCAGCCTCTATTATTTATTTATTGTGTTATAAGTGAACCAAGGGTACATGTTGTAATTTACTATATTTGAAAACACAAAGAAAGTTAAACAAACTTAGCATTTTACGGGTGTTATCCAGAAAGTAGATTACGTTTTGGAATTAAAAATGAACAAAGTATAGGAGAAAACATTTTTACCATATGCAGTTGAAAGCCACACCCAAATACCACTTCTCAACATAGTCGCCATTCAAATCTAGGCTCTTACCATAGCAATGAATGAGTTTGGCAACTCCTTCCCCACCAAATTCTGCCTCTTGCGTCCTCAACCAGCCGGTCTTCCCTTCCCACAGCTGTGCATCGTTGCCAAAACACTGCGTTGAGAACGCAAGCGGCAGAGTTTGGTGGGGGAGGAGTTTCCAAGCTCATTCCTCGCTATCATAAGTGCCTAGATTTGAATGGCGACTATGTTGAGAAGTGGTATTTGGGTGTGGCTTTCAACTGCATATGGTAAATGTTTTCTCCTATGCTTTGTTCATTTTAAATTCCAAAATGTAATCTAATTTCTGGATAACCCTCGTACCAAATGTCCTTTGACCAGAAGCTGGCCACTTGAGTGCCTCTGGTGTTGCTACAAGAAGGTCCTCCATTGTGCATGTGGCAGGGCTCAGGCTGCATTGTAGTAAGTGGCATGTGATGTGATTTGCTCTTCTCCACACTCACATGTGGACTCCACTTTGTGGCCCCATTTCTTAAGATTGGCTCTGCATCTCATGGTGCCTTCCAAGTCTCCCCGTCTTCTGTGTGCCCAGAAGGAAGTCTTTCATCTGGTCTCAGCCACTGATTGAGGTTCTGGGTTTTAGCCTGCCACAATTGGACTCTTTCTTGCTGGGGTGTTCCTGCGATTATCTCTGTAGATCTTAGAAAACTATTTCTTGATTTAAAGCATTGGCATGCTGGCAGACATCCAAACAGGATGGGCTGGAGATGTCACTGCCTTGGTCCTTTCATTCACCCTATGCTATGCTGTAGAGACATGGACAATGGTCAAGGCTCTCTTGGAATAATGGAGCAGCTCTTGAATATTTTATTTAAAAACTCTAAAAAATCCCTTACCTAGGTGACCCTTACTCAAAAATCTTGTTTTTCCATGAAAGTGTTGACAGGACATGTTCTGGCTGACATTTGCTTTTTCTCACAATTGTAATGCTCCTAGGCAGCGCGAACACTGGGAACCAACACTCAGCTGTGTTAAAGATGGAAGGCCAACCGGAGTCTGTACCCGACAGTTTTCACCAGTGCCTCGAGGCCATTATTGGATGGTTGCGTTCCAGTAGTTTGAGGGTGAATCCAGCAAAGACGGAGATCCTATGGCTGGGCCGACCGGGCAGTGGGGATATCCAGTTGCCAACCCTGGATGGTGAAGTGCTACGCCCGTCTTCACTAGTAAAGAGTCTGGGAGTCCTCTTGGACCCTTCACTGACGATGCAGGCCCAGGTCTCCGCCGTTACCAAAACTGCTTTTTTTCATCTTCGGCAGGCTAGACGGCTAGCCCCCTATCTATCTAGGGACAACCTGGCTACAGTGATCCAGGCTACAGTCATCTCGAGACTGGATTACTGTAATGCCCTTTACATTGGCCTTCCTGTGTCGGTGATCCGGAAGCTCAAATTGGTGCAAAATGCAGCTGCCCGGCTCCTTGCAGGAGTCCCCATAAGATGCCACATAACACCAATCTTACGGCAGCTGCACTGGTTACCAATTGAGCACCGGATCACTTTCAAAGTGATGGTGCTTACCTTCAAGGCCTTACATGGTCCAGGGCCGATGTACCTGAGGGACCGCCTCACCCCTTACAAACCCCAGAGATCCCTCCGTTCTGAGGACCAAGACCTGCTGGAAGTCCCCAGTTTTAAGACCTTGCGTCTAACTGCAACTAGACGCAGAGCCTTTTCAGTAGTGGCGCCATCTCTGTGGAACACCTTGCCACCTGAAGTTCGTGCCTTGCGGGACTTGTTGGCCTTCCGCAGGGCATGTAAGACACACCTGTTTCGGCAGGCTTTTGAGTTCTGTTGCTGATGTTTTAAAAGGTGCTTTTAAGATGTTTTAAAGATTTTTTTTAAATGATGTTTTTAAAATGTTTTTTAAATTGTTGATTTTAGCCGGTTCTTGTAAGCCGCTCCGAGCCCTAGGGGAGTGGCGGCATATAAGTTTGAAAAATAAATATAAAAAATAAAACACGGAGGCCAATAAACAATCTAATATCTTTATTAAAACAATAAAAGTTTCAAACAAAAACAAGCAGAATAGATAGTCAAGCAGTTGACCTTTTAAGAAAGATCAAAGTTAGTCCAAAAAATGAAAGTCTTATGTCCAATATTAGAGTCCAAAGTCCAGAATCCAATAACCGAAGCACACTCAAACTTAATGGAAGTTTGAGTGGGGAAAGAAACAAAGTTCCTCAGAAAAGTACTTGAAGTAATAGTCCAGAGCAAGGTTTCAAGGCAAGGCTAGGGCTGTTCGTGATGGATCTAAAACGCAGTCCAAACTTGGCAAGGGACTAGACGCAATGCCCGGTCTACTCGAGAGTAAGTTCGCCAGCAGGCCGCTTGGAAGCTCAGGATCAAGAGACAATGTGTTCTTCCATCAGAAGTTCAGTTGACACCGCAACAGAGATTCTCTGCGCAGAACTTTTATTGAAGTCCAAGAGCTCCCCCAAGCAGGTGCTTGACTCTTCCAAATCTTCCCAAGAGAAACGAGCTGCTAACAATGAAGCGCCAGATGCCTGCCTCCCCAAATTCTTCCCAAGAGAACTGACCTAGCCACAATCACCTCACTCTGCTAATCTCACACTTCTCCTTAAACTTTGTCTTTGAGAGCGATCTGTTTTGAAAGTAGCCCTTCTATCAAACTCCAAACTCTCCGGAAATCCTAGAAGAGCCAGCAACATCTCAAAGGCATTCCTAATTGGCTCTGGCACGGCAATGTCAACAGGAGACATTTGGAAAGGGATTGAATCTTGCTGCGGTGGGTAAAAAACCAAATCCTCTTCAGTTTGATCAGCAATGGCTGCGGGATCAGGGGCCAAAGGTGCCTGAGACATCACAACAATATAAGGTCATGCAAACTGCAGTAATGATGTGGCTGCTGGATGATGCATATGTGGGATGAACTATGAACATGTCACCTGAGGATAGTGCATACGTGGAGCAAACTATGGACACTTCACCTGATGTGATGAGTAATGAGTAATATAAGTTACAAGGCAACTACACATGTCCAAAAGGATTATAATAGTCAGCAAATTCCATTGTCAGTTAGCTTTCTGCGCATGCTTCTGTAAAATTGTATAAATTGGAAAGCCACTACAGGCAAGGGGTGGCATTGTGTTTTCTGGGCATTAGCTAACATTGTTATCTGCTCTTGGCCAAAAGTAAACTATCTTGAAGACAACTTCTGCTGTCAGTCTGCTTTCTTCACCTGCGTCCAAACGAAATTCCGCAGCAGGAACAATTACGGGCTGCACACGCCTCCCTCGAAAGATGGTTTGTTGGGATGTCTCTCCAAACGCAGAGAGAACACGGACTGCACAACAAAGATGCTCATAAATGATCAAAAGTGAAAGATCCTCTACACCACATTGCCAAACTCAAATTTGCAGGCCACGTGATGCGCAGAACAGATGGGCACTGGAGCAATGCCATGGCAACATGGTAGCCACGGGGATGGACGAGACCTCTTGGTCGTCCTCCCACTCGGTGGTCGGATTCATTGTGTGGTGTATAATGTGAGAAACAAACATAGTTGTACTGTTGGGTTATCTAAGCAATCATGCATGCATTTTCAATGTGGGATGGTTTATGTAGTTAGTTATGTTTGTTGCTTAGTAACCTGAGCCAAGATGCATTCCAGAGTTGATGACACCATTTAGGGGGTTTTGCATATGAAATGGGAAATGGGAGTATCCTTTCTGGGGACACACAGGAAGTGATGTACAGATACCTCTTCCTTTCTCTTCCTCTTCACTCCTGACCATGCCATGCTGATGTTCCTATCTGTTAAGGGATATGTAGTATCCTGAACTGTTTTTCTTTTGGAACTAAGATGTTTTTGCCTGTATGTCCATCATCATACAAGATTGTGAGTAAACATATTTTTGCTATTTTATTTGATGTTGCTGATGCTTATTTTATGCGCATGACTTTTTAAAGGGAAAGGGAGGCTGGATATTTTGTCTTATTGTTTATTTCCTTTTTACCTCTGCTCACATAAACCCCTAGTCTTCTGCGTTTTACTGCTCTGCACCAACATTTAATCATATTGGGATCATAATTTTAACAGGTTATGAATGAAAATATATTCCTATTATGTACAATGATGCAATGATAACTCATGCTCGAAATAGATACGAATGGAGGCGAATAGAGATGATGTGATCCACTCGAAAGCTGAGGAAATGTCTAAGGAAGGGTCTACGTGTCAGTACTATGGAGCGCTGTTTCCGCTGACATCCTCTCTGGCCATTGAGAATAAAGCCTCTGATAATGGCCTTCAATCTGTTTTGTGTCTCATCTGGCCTTCTGTTTTTATTATTATTATATTTTTTATATTCTGAAAACTTGGCACACCAGGCTCTGAACCCACGGTCCGTGCAGAAGCTGAAATCACAGAACGTAACTATGCAGAGCAGGAAGCTGGGTGCTGGCCCTTATCTGGCTCTTGCCATCTTCAAAGGCAGCCCACGTTGGCCGTACTCCTCCTCCATTCTATGCTTGCACATTCCTTCTTTGCAGTGAGTCTCCAGAGAGCTCTCCATCAGCCAAGACCATTCGAGGCCTCTTTGCGATGCTGATTTTGAAACTCATGGCTCCTTTTTTAATCTTCCTGCTCATTGGGGCTGGTGAAACCAAGATCATTTCGCGATGTGCCCTGGCTAATCTCATTGCCGATTTAGTCCCGGACGGGTATGCGCGATACACTATCAATGACTGTGAGTCTGGACGGTAACTCTTCTATCGACTTTCTCCATTCACCCTTTCCATTTCAGGTCCTGTGCTCTCAATGTGTTCTCTCTCAAAAGAAGTAGTAGACATTCAAGGGTGAGCTATCAGGGACATAAAGCCTCGTTGCTGTTTTGAAAACGTGTACATTTCTTTTACAGAACCATGCAACTTCTTAAAATAATAATTGTGTGTATGTGTGTGTGATATATATAGTACCCATTTCTTGCCCTCCTCCTATCATAAAGATGTTGCAAACAACCCCATCCTTATTCAGGGAGGACAGCTCAAGGAAGGCATGTGGCGGCTGAGAGCCCTCTGGAGCACTCTCATCCACTGCATGTCTTGCCCTCCTCCCATCATAAAGACAGTGCAAACAACCCCAGCCTTATTTGGGGAGGACAGCTCAGGGAAGGCAGGTAGCAGCTGAGAGCCCTCTGGAGAACTCTCAGCCACTGCATGTCTTGCCCTCCTCTCATCATAAAGACGGTCCAAACAACCCCAGCCTTATTCAGGGAGGACAGCTCAAGGAAGGCATGTGGCGGCTGAGAGCCCTCTGGAACAGTCTCAGCCACTGCATGTCTTGCCCTCCTCCCATCATAAAGACGGTCCAAACAACCCCAGCCTTATTCAGGGAGGACAGCTCAAGGAAGGCATGTGGCGGCTGAGAGCCCTCTGGAACAGTCTCAGCCACTGCATGTCTTGCCCTCCTCCCATCATAAAGACGGTCCAAACAACCCCAGCCTTATTCAGGGAGGACAGCTCAAGGAAGGCATGTGGCGGCTGAGAGCCCTCTGGAACAGTCTCAGCCACTGCATGTCTTGCCCTCCTCCCATCATAAAGACGGTCCAAACAACCCCAGCCTTATTCAGGGAGGACAGCTCAAGGAAGGCATGTGGCGGCTGAGAGCCCTCTGGAACAGTCTCAGCCACTGCATGTCTTGCCCTCCTCCCATCATAAAGACGGTCCAAACAACCCCAGCCTTATTCAGGGAGGACAGCTCAAGGAAGGCATGTGGCGGCTGAGAGCCCTCTGGAACAGTCTCAGCCACTGCATGTCTTGCCCTCCTCCCATCATAAAGACGGTGCAAATAAATCCAGCCTTATTCAGGAAGGACAGCTCAAGTAAGGCACGTGGTGGCTGAGAGTCCTCTCAGATGCCTGTCTTGCCCTCCTGGAACTTCAGGTTTCAATGGTGGCCAGGAGAGCTTTAGCACAATTAAAACTTATGCGCCGGTGACACCCATATCTTGAAATGCCAGATTTGGCCATGGTGGTCCATGCTCTTGTAACATCTCAAATAGATAACTGCAATGCGCTCTATGTGGGATTGCTTTTGAAGACTTGCCCAGAAACTTCAAATGGTCCACCGAATGGCAGCCAGATTGCTCACTAGAGCGGCGTACAAGGAGCACATGACCCCCTGTTCTGCCAGCTCCACTGGCCGCCAGTCTGCTACCGAGGACAATTCAAAGGGCTGCCGTTAGCCTATAAAGCCCTCAACGGTTCCAGCCCATCTTGCCTGTCCGAACGTGTCTCTTCTATGTATGACCAACTTTGGAAGTTAAGATAATCTGGGGAGGCCCTGCTCTTGGTCCCACCACCTTTGTAAGCACGATTGGTTGGGAAGAGAGATGTCCTTCTCAGTGGTGGCTGCTAATCTATGGAACTCCCTCCCCAATGAAATCAGGTCATCCCCCTCTCGCCTGTCTTTTAGGAAGAAACTTAAGACGTGGCTGTGGGACCAAGCATTCAACCAGTAAATAGTGCAATGAGGATAATGGACTAAGGGAATTGTCAATTGGACAGGTCTTGGACTATGATCTGGATTACGTGATATTAATTGATGTTTTAATAATTAATGTCTAATGGTAAATAAATAAAAATAATATTGGTGAAAGACATGTGGGGCCATTAATGTGTTGCGATGGGTCTGCAGGCGCCCTTTGCTAAAGTCCTCTTCTTCTTTGCTTTGCTCCAGGGATCTGTCTCGCCCACTCTGCGAGCTATTTCGATTCAATGAAAATATCAAAACAGGAAGAGGACAGTGCCCGGAGATATGGGATATTCCAGTTCAGTAACATGGAACATTGCTCCGACGGATGCCGCAGCTCCCTGAACATATGCCGCACGCAATGCACAAGTAAAGTCACCTCTTCTTTTGGGCAGAACCTGGGGGAAAACAACAAAGGGCGCGTCTATCTACATCACTTGTGTCAAAACTCAAGGCCTGCCCTGTCATTTTCATGTACCTCCACCACCTATATCCCTCATCATTATAGAATTATAGAACAACTAGCTGTGCCCGGCCACGTGTTGCTGTGGCTTATAGGAATCATTTGTTGGCCAGGTGGAATAGCAGTGAATAGCCTTGCAGCCTCAAAGCCTGGCTGTTTTCTTCTTATGAGAATCCTTGTTTGGGGAGCTGGAATACAATGGAATAGGCTTGCTGCTTGGAAGGCTGGGTACCTGCGTTCTGGGGGAATGGTTTTTTGGGCTGCTAGAATTGCAATGAATAGCCTTTTGCTGCTTCAAAGCCTGCAAAAAGACACACCTTGTGAGTAACTACTGGATTAGTGTCAGCAAAGAAGTAGAAAAAACTTTTTTTTTTAGATGGATTGCAGAAGATAGAGAATAGGCCCCAGGATTTTGTTTCTTGGCTCAGAGTACACAGAGCAGGAAAACAAATAGTGGGGCAGATCCTCAATGACTGGGGCCCCACAAACACACAGGCGAAGAGCCAAAGGGGTGCCCGAGTATCTACCATCCATCACCGCTGTGGGCATACTTTGAAAATGAATGGCTGTGAAGGACTTCCCAACAAACATGAGTTCTTTCTGGACCTTCCACAGATATATAATCCTCCCTTGCTTAGTTTCCAGTATACCTCACAACCTCTGAGGATGCCTGCCATAGATGTGGGCGAAACGTCAGGAGGGAATACTTCTGGAACATGGCCACACAGCCCGAAAGACATACAACAACTCAGCTTCCGGTGTCTTGCATTCCAGGCTTTTCATTTTGCTAGCTGTACAAAACACCTCCTGGGGAGAACCCCAGATGAGGATTTTTTTACACTTTCTCAATAGTTAAATAGGGTAAAGTGAGCACGGGATCAAATGGAGCGGAGACCAACCTCTGCCTAGACCAGTGGTTCGCAACCTGTGGTTCCCCAGGTGTTTTGATCTACAACTCCCAGAAATCCCAGCCAGTTTTCCAGCTGTTAGGATTTTTGGAAGTTGAAGGACAAAAGAACCACTAGCCTAGTCCAAGGATGACGGACAGTGCATGGAGAGAGTCTAAGCAGTTTCTTAAGACATGTATTTTGGAGGCCCTCCAATTTCACTATCTGTGATTCAGATAGTTATTATTCTCCCAGGCGAGAAGGTCTGGCCAAAGCAGAAGAGAGGGGGACCATATCTGGAAACTCTCCTTCAATGGATGCAGCCTAGAATCGCATTGGCTTTTTAAAGCTGCGATATCTCACCGTTGATGGTCTCCTAAGAACCCCTATATCCCTTTCCCATGGAGTTTTTTTTTTTCCAATCCAGGTATCCCCCAGGCTATGCCTGTGTATTTAATGTGAGTTTGGGACCATACATTCCTCCCTTTTGAAGTTCATTGTGTTCATTTTGGCCAATCAGCTCCATTATGTGTCGTGGTCACTTTGGACTCTTTTCCTGCCCTTTGGAGCTGTAGCTCTCCCAATTTGCACTTAGAGATTCCTACGGGTGTCCTCTCTAGAGCTGGGCAGGTCCCTCCAACGCAAGTGCATTGTCAATGCCTAAATCCTCCAGTGGAACTCTAGAGTTATTGCCTAGGTCTTCCAATGTACCTCTACAGGCACATTAGCTAGGTCTTCCAGTACAACTCCAGAAGCATTGGCCAGGTACTCCAAAACAAGTCTGGAGGCATTGACTACGGCTTCCAGTGCCATCCTTGGCAGGTCTTCCAATGCAACTCCAGGGTCATTGGCTAGGTACTCCAAAACAACTCCGGAGGCATTGACTACGGCTTCCAGTGCCATCCTTGGCAGGTCTTCCAATGCAACTCCAGGGTCATTGGCTAGGTACTCCAAAACAACTCCGGAGGCATTGACTACGGCTTCCAGTGCCATCCTTGGCAGGTCTTCCAATGCAACTCCAGGGTCATTGGCTAGGTACTCCAAAACAACTCCGGAGGCATTGACTAGAGCTTCCAGTGCCCTCCTTGGCAGGTCTTCCAATGCAACTCCAGGGTCATTGGCTAGGTACTCCAAAACAACTCCGGAGGCATTGACTAGAGCTTCCAGTGCCATCCTTGGCAGGTCTTCCAATGCAACTCCAGGGTCATTGGCTAGGTACTCCAAAACAACTCCGGAGGCTTTGACTAGGGCTTCCAGTGCCATCCTTGGCAGGTCTTCCAATGCAACTCCAGGGTCATTGGCTAGGTACTCCAAAACAACTCCGGAGGCTTTGACTAGGGCTTCCAATGCCATCCTTGGCAGGTCTTCCAATGCAACTCCAGGGTCATTGGCTAGGTACTCCAAAACAACTCCGGAGGCTTTGACTAGGGCTTCCAATGCCATCCTTGGCAGGTCTTCTAATGCAAGTCCTGGGTTATTGGCTAGGTACTCCAAAGCAACTCTGGAGGCATTGACTAGAGCTTCCAGTGCCATCCTTGGCAGGTCTTCCAATGCAAGTCCTGGGTTATTGGCTAGGTACTCCAAAGCAACTCTGGAGGCATTGACTAGAGCTTCCAGTGCCATCCTTGGCAGGTCTTCCAATGCAACTCCAGGGTCATTGGCTAGGTACTCCAAAACAACTCCGGAGGCTTTGACTAGGGCTTCCAATGCCATCCTTGGCAGGTCTTCTAATGCAAGTCCTGGGTTATTGGCTAGGTACTCCAAAGCAACTCTGGAGGCATTGACTAGGGCTTCCAATGCCATCCTTGGCAGGTCTTCTAATGCAAGTCCTGGGTTATTGGCTAGGTACTCCAAAGCAACTCTGGAGGCATTGACTAGGGCTTCCAATGCCATCCTTGGCAGGTCTTCTAATGCAACTCTTGGGTTATTGGCTAGGTACTCCAAAACAACTCTGGAGGCATTGACTAGGGCTTCCAATGCCATCCATGGCAGGTCTTCTAATGCAACTCTTGGGTTATTGGCTAGGTACTCCAAAACAACTCCGGAGGCATTGACTAGAGCTTCCAGTGCCCTCCTTGGCAGGTCTTCCAATGCAACTCCAGGGTCATTGGCTAGGTACTCCAAAACAACTCCGGAGGCTTTGACTAGGGCTTCCAATGCCATCCTTGGCAGGTCTTCTAATGCAAGTCCTGGGTTATTGGCTAGGTACTCCAAAGCAACTCTGGAGGCATTGACTAGAGCTTCCAGTGCCATCCTTGGCAGGTCTTCCAATGCAACTCCAGGGTCATTGGCTAGGTACTCCAAAACAACTCCGGAGGCTTTGACTAGGGCTTCCAATGCCATCCTTGGCAGGTCTTCTAATGCAAGTCCTGGGTTATTGGCTAGGTACTCCAAAGCAACTCTGGAGGCATTGACTAGAGCTTCCAGTGCCATCCTTGGCAGGTCTTCCAATGCAACTCCAGGGTCATTGGCTAGGTACTCCAAAACAACTCCGGAGGCTTTGACTAGGGCTTCCAATGCCATCCTTGGCAGGTCTTCTAATGCAAGTCCTGGGTTATTGGCTAGGTACTCCAAAGCAACTCTGGAGGCATTGACTAGGGCTTCCAATGCCATCCATGGCAGGTCTTCTAATGCAACTCCAAAGGCATTGGCAGGTCTCCCAATTCAATTCATGCAACCAAAATGGAAGATCTTGTGCAACTGCAGAACCAACATTTTTCAGTTTCTACAGAACACTGCAATGCTGATATTCAAAGACAAAGAAACAAGTAAGAGAACCATGTATGGCTTCACTGGGAGGACCTCATCTCCAGATGGAACCAGAAATGGCTCAATTCCATTTTGAATAAGGGTATTTCTTGCTCTGGAATCGGAGAAGTTTTTGGCAGCCTCCCGTCACAGCGCCCGCATTTCTTGTTTCTCTTGTTGACAGACTTCATAAATGATGACTTGAGGGATGATATCCGGTGTGTGATGAAAATAATCAGAGCTGACACTGGGTTCGACGAATGGTAAGTGCGTCCGTTAATGCAGCCTGATACCACATGAATTGTGTGTCAGAACCCTGCTACTAGAGCCTGGATGTGGCTCTGAGTTTCAGGGTCACTGACATTGATAAGACACCTGCGTCCCAGGACTCGGAGGAGAAACGGCTGATGGACTTGGCGGGGAATTTGCGCGGGGTTTTACTGAGCGGGAAGAGACTGTTCAAATGAGGGGGAGGGTATATAAAGGAGGGTTGGCCGGAGCCTCCCATTCTTGGCTTTTCTGATGTTCATGTTTCCTACAGTAAAAGTTCCTGGTGATACCACAGAGAGTCTCGTGTGTTCATTCAGGAGCGGCTGTGGTGAGCTGACACTAAGGGGCAGAGGTCGGTATCTGAGTATGCGGAGGAGTTCCAATGCCTCGCTGAAAAGGTGCCGGAATGGTCTGCAGTGACAAAGATAGAACTCTTCAAAGAGGGGCTCAGGCGGGAGATCCTCTCCTGGGCGGTGCATCGTGATGAGCCTGACACACTGCGCGGATGGATTCAGCTGGCGGGGCGCATCGAGACATCGCTGGCCCAGGCGAGGAGGCACCGAGGAGGGCTACAGCAGCGGCCGCAGATGAAAGAGGGGAGCCGGAAGGAGGGATCAACCCCAGCCGGGAGGAGAACGGAGCCGACAGGGAACGTGAGCACCAGCAGGAGGGGCTGCTTCGTGTGCGGCCGTTTGGGCCACAGGGCTGCCGAGTGCTGGCAGAGAAAAGGGGAAGGCGGAGGCCCGCCCAAACCAAGAGCCGTGGCAGGGAAACGCGCCGAGGAAGAACCACCGATGAGGCACCACTCGGGGGGGTTGGTAAGTCAGGACAAAGCCATGATAGTGGTCCCCATTCAGCTGGAAAGTGGCAGCAAACAAGCAACCTGCAAAGCATTTGTGGATTGTGGATGTTCCAGGAACATCATCTCCCCTGAATTAGCCGAGGGATTGGGATGCGAAAGAACGAACCTAGAATCCCCAATAGCTTTTTCGCAGTTGGACGGATCCACAGCATCGGGATCATTAGCTAAGTACAGTGCCGAAGATGTAAAGTGTAAGATAGGGAGTTGGGAAGGAAAGGTGTCATTTGTGATATCACAAATAGCCAGCTATAATGTTATACTAGGCATGCCATGGCTGGGGCAGGCCAACCCGCAAATCAACTGGGAGGATAAGAGCATGATCTTCAGGATGAAGTTGGAAGGAGGGAGCCAGGAAGTGGAAAGGGAGCCGGGGAAAAGGGGGGAGGAAGACTCTATCAGGATAGCAGAACTGGCAGATAAATTACCCCCAGAGTATCGGGATTTTGTGGACGTATTTGATGAGAAGGAAGCAGACAGTTTCCCACCGAAGCGGAGAGTTGAAGTGAAGATAGAGCTAGTCCCAGGAGCAGAGCTTCCTAAGGCAAAAATATACCCAATGTCGGCTAGGGAAAAGGAGGAACTGAGAAAATACATTGATAAAAACCTAGCGAGGGGTTTCATAGAGCCTTCAAATTCCCCTCTAGGGGCGCCTGTGTTGTTCAGGCGCAAAAAGGACCAAACGCTGAGGCTCTGCATTGACTACAGGGGCCTGAATGCAATCAGTTCTGGAAATAAATACCCCCTACCTTTAGTGAAGGACTTGATCGCCCAGTTATCGGAGGGACAGATATTCACTAAATTGGACTTAATTGAAGCGTACCATAAATTGCAGATTAAACCAGAGGACAGGTGGAAGACGGCCTTCTCCTGTGCATTCGGATTATTCAATTATCGTGTGCTCCCTTTCGGTTTGTGCGGCGGAGGCGCCGCGTTCATGCAATTAATCAACGAAGTGTTGCATCCATTGTTGTACAAGGGAGTCTTTGTTTTTTTAGATGACATATTGTTAGTATCTCGGACTAAGGAGCAACACATAGAACTAGTCAGGGAAGTCCTGCAAAAGTTGAGAGAAGCAAAACTGTATGCGAAGCTTGCCAAGTGCGAGTTCAATAAAGACCAGATAGACTTTCTGGGGTATAGGATTTCCTCCCAGGGAGTGGCGATGGACCCTGCGAAGGTAGAAGACGTGAGGGGGTGGGAAGCCCCCAAAACACGGAAGCAGCTGCAATCCTTCCTAGGGTTCGCAAACTTCTATAGAACATTTATCAAGGACTTTGCGCGCCTCACTTTGCCATTAACGGATTTGTTAAAGACTAAAGGTAGGGGAGAAACAGCCAAAGTGAAGGCCCCAGGGGCCAAACTGACCTGGACAATAGAATGCCAGGAAGCTTTCGAAGCCCTTAAAAAGCGTTTTACTGAGGAGCCTGTCCTACAGCACCCTGATATGTCTAAAGCCTTTGTATTACATTGCGATGCGTCAGACCGGGCATATGGGGCAGTTCTGCTACAGAAAGACGAGGGGGGGAACCTGAAGCCATGTGGCTATCTGTCAAAAAAGTTTAGCGATACAGAAAAAAACTGGCCGATTTGGGAGAGAGAAGCCTTAGCGATTCTAAAAGCACTAGAGTGCTGGAGACACTTTCTGGAAGGAAGTGGAACACCGTTTGAGGTGTGGACTGACCATAGAAATTTACAGTATCTAAGATCCCCTCGTAAACTATCAGCGAAGCAAATTAGATGGGCCCAATATTTCAGCCGTTTTGATTTCAGACTCAGATTCTTCCAGGGGAAACATAATATACTCGCTGACGCTCTCTCTCGGATGCCTCAGCACGGGGGAGGAATTCAGGAATCTGAAGGGAGTATTTTTCTTGATAAGCAATGGGGCCTGGCAGTACTAACTCGAGCACAAGCGGCCAAAGAAAACAAACGTACTGCCATTTCCACGGGGGGAGGAGAAATATGGGAGGAAGAGTTGAAGCGAGCGTATGGAATGGACAAATGGTTACAAACAAACAAAGAAAAGGGAGAATTGTGTGGGGATTTGGTGTTTGTAAATAAGAAATTGTATATTCCTGAATGTTTAAGACGAGAAATGTTAAGGAAGTACCATGATAACAAGGGTGCGGGTCATCTAGGCCCCACCAGGACTATTAAACTGTTGGCCAAACAATGCTGGTGGCCCGGAATGAGGAAAGACGCCAGGGGATACGTCACGCAGTGTGAATTATGTGCAGAGGGAAAAACACCACCGGGGAAGCCCCAGGGGCTATTGCAGAAGGTGGTGGAGCCCATGAGGCCATGGGAATGCGTAGCCATGGATTTTGTAGGCGAACTACCCCCCAGCAGAGGCCACAGATACATTTGGACAATATTGGACCTATTCTCAAAACAGGCACACTTTGTGGCTCTGCCAAAACTCCCTTCAGCTGAAAAACTTGCTGATTTGTATGTGAAGCATGTATATCGCCTACATGGGTGTCCCGACAAGATAATTAGTGACCGGGGAGTCCAATTTACTGCAAAATTTTGGGGAAAATTCTTACAGCTGTTAGGAGCAGAAAGGAACCTGAGCTCGGCCTTTCATCCCGCGACCAACGGGGGGGTCGAACGTACCCAACAGACACTGTGCCAATTCTTAAGGATGTACACCAATTATAGACAGGATGATTGGGCGGACCTTCTTCCGTTTGCTGAGATGGCTTTTAACGGGGCCGTACATTCGGCCACAGGTCGTGCCCCATTCGAAATAGTATACGGACAGGAGGTGGCACCTTTCCCCAGGCTACCCGAGTGGAAGGAAGGGGAGGGCCAGACCGACGAGGAATGGCCGGCCAAAATCAAGCAAGGGTGGCAAACCGTGGTAGAGGCATTGCGGGAAACACAAAAGAAGTACAAGCTCTTTGCGGATCGTAGGCGCCGAGAGGGGGACAAATTGGGCGAAGGAGATCTGGTTTGGCTGAGCACAAAAAACCTGAAATTGGGGTTCCCATCCAAGAAATTGGCTCCACGCTATATAGGGCCATTCAGGGTAGCAAAAAGAATAAACGAAGTGACCTATGAGCTGAGGCTACCAAAGGACCTAGGAAAGGTACACCCGGTATTCCATTGCAGCCTGTTAAAAAAGTATAAAGGAACTCTGGACAGCGGAGAACAATAGTTGTGTTTAATCTTTTCCTTCCAGGACGAAGGGGAGGAGGACGCCATGTCAGAACCCTGCTACTAGAGCCTGGATGTGGCTCTGAGTTTCAGGGTCACTGACAGGGCCGGCCCAAGGAAATTTTCAAGTGTAAGCAAAACAGGATTTTGGTGCCCCCCCCCAAAAAAAACCCAATCACCGAGAAATAAAAGGTAGAAGGTAGAGGTGAATAGAATGGATAAAAGAGTTTACCTTACAACCAGAAGTTTATTAACAACATTATGTTCATATAGTAACATTACATAGAATTAACACCAATCTTGCATTTTAATAAATAAATATTTTAATAAACTTTGCAACAATTTTAATTTTTTTGTTATTTCTAGTCTACAAGTACTACACAAAGGTTTCCTGGTCATGATATCTCTTAAGAAGATTTTTCAGACTTCAGACTAGCTTCAGATCAGTTTTGTTTGGGAGAACGCAGCCCCAGGAGAATAGACACTTCCTTTCTCAGGAAGTGAACTCTTGTCCTTCAGAAGTGCCACGCCAGCGTGGACCATTGTAATGGGTGTAGCAAAGCAGGGGAAATCCAGTCATGAATCAATCAGGGCCAGCTAACACCTCCCAACAAAGTATTCCCATCATCAAAGTCTGGTAAATCCTCTGTTTTCTCACAGCCACAGACGGCAGAAGCACATACCATATCGCAAAGAACACCACTCTGAAAACGGGAATTCCAGACAGGAAACAATCAGGGTCAGCTAACACCTCCCAACAAAAAATTCACTCAGAGAGGAAACAGCCTGGCTGTAAATCTGCAAAGCCATTACATCCTTATCATTTTTCCTAATTGCAGCATTCATACTTGCCTCTAACAGACAAAAAAAATCAGAAATATTGTATATTCACAACCTTTAAGAAATAATATCCCCTGATGGCACAGCATGTGAAAGCGCTGAGCTGCTGAAATTCTGGACCGACAGGCTGCAGCAGGTTTGAATTGGGGGACCAGAGTGAGCCCTCACTGTTAGCCCCAGCTTCTGCCAACCCAGAAGTTCAGAAACATGCAAATGTGAGTGCATCAATAGGTACTGCTCCAGCGGGAAGGTAACGCCGCTCCATGCAGTCATCCCACATGACCTTGGAGGAGTCTACGGACAAGGCTGGCTCTTTGGCTTAGAAATGGAGATGAGCACCAAACCCCAGAATCAGACATGACTGGACTTAATGTCTGGGGAAAAACATTTACCCTTTAGGGTTGTTGTATGTCTTTCGGGCTGTGTGGCCATGTTCCAGAAGTATTCTCTCCTGACGTTTTGCCCACATCTATGGCAGGCATCCTCAGAGGTTGTGAGGTATACCTCACAACCTCTGAGGATGCCTGCCATAGATGTGGGCGAAACGTCAGGAGAGAATACTTCTGGAACATGGCCACACAGCCCGAAAGACATACAACAACCCTGTGATCCCGGCCATGAAAGCCTTCGACAACATGTTTACCCTTTACCTTAACTACCACAAGTTCCTCAATACTTTATTTCCCATACCACCATACTTCGCCACAACAAAGCGTGGTCGGGCACAACTAGTATATATAATATATAATTATTAAAACTATAAATCCCAGCAACTACAACTCCCTACTCAATTAATTAATTAACAAAACATTCAGTCACCAACTACAACTCCCAAAACAAGGGATTAAACATTAAACATGTAGAGTAGAGTTTCACTTATCCAACATAAGTAGGCCGGCAGAACGTTGGATAAGCAAATATGTTGGATAATAAGGAGAGATTAAGAAAAAGCCTATTGAACATCAAAATAGGTTATGATTTTACAAATTAAGCACCAAAACATCATGTTGGACAACAAATTTGACAGAAAAAGTAGTTCCATGCATAGTAATGCTATGTAGTAATCACAGTGGAGTCTCACTTATCCAACACTCGCTTATCCAATGTTCTGGATTATCCAACGCATTTTTGTAGTCAATGTTTTCAATATATCGTGAGAGGGCCAGCTAACACCTCCCAACAAAGTATTCCCATCATCAAACTCTGGTAAATGCTCTGTTTTCTCACGGCCACAGACGGCAGAAGCACATAACATATCGCATAGAACACCACTCTGAAAACAGGGGAATTCCAGACAGGAAACAATCAGGGCCAGCTAACACCTCCCAACAAAAAATTCACTCAGGGAGGAAACAGCCAGGCTTTAAAGCTGCAAGGTCTTTACATCCTTATCATTTTTCCTAATTGCAGCATTCATACTTGCCTCTAACAGACAAAAAAAAACCCAATCAGAAATATTGTATATTCACAACCTTTAGGAAATAATATCCCCTGATGGCACAGCGTGTGAAAGCGCTGAGCTGCTGAAATTCTGGACTGAAAGGCCGCAGCAGATTTGAATTGGGGGACCAGAGTGAGCCCTCACTGTTAGCCCCAGCTTCTGCCAACCCAGAAGTTCAAAAACATGCAAATGTGAGTGCATCAATAGGTACTGCTCCAGCGGGAAGGTAACGCCGCTCCATGCAGTCATCCCACATGACCTTGGAGGAGTCTACGGACAAGGCTGGCTCTTTGGCTTAGAAATGGAGATGAGCACCAAACCCCAGAATCAGACATGACTGGACTTAATGTCAGGAGGAAAACATTTACCCTTTAGGGTTGTTGTATGTCTTTCGGGCTGCGTGGCCATGTTCCAGAAGTATTCTCTCCTGACGTTTCGCCCACATCTATGGCAGGCATCCTCTGAGGTTGTGAGGTCTGTTGGAAACTAAGCAAGAGAGGTTTATATATCTGTGGAAGGTCCAGGGTGGGAGAAAGAATTCTTGTCTGTTGGAGGCAAGAGTGAATGTTGCAATTAATCACCTTGATTAGAGTGAAAAGCCTTGCAGCTTCAAGATCTGGCTGATTCCTACCTGTGGGAATCCTTTGTTGGGAGGTGTTACCTGGTTGTTTCATGTCTGGAATTCCCTTTTTCAGAGTGTGTTTCTTTATTTACTGTCCTGATTTTAGAGTTTTAAAATGATGTTTGCCAGATTTTGTTCATTTTCATGGTTTCCTCCTTTCTGTTGATATTGTCCACTTGCCTCCTCCTTGCCCAATTCTCCCTTCCTGGACGCGGCCGCAGGTCGCCAGGGCGAGCTGCGTCCGCGTCCAGGAAGTAAAAGGAGGATTGGGCGATCTCTGCTGTGTGCATGCACACAGCAGGGATCGCCCAATTCTCCCTTCCTAGATGCGGCCGCAGGTCGCCAGGGCGAGCTGCGGCCGCGTCCAGGAAGTAAAGGAGGATTGGGCGATCTCTGCTGTGTGCATGCACACAGCAGGGATCGCCCAATTCTCCCTTCCTAGATGCGGCCGCAGGTCGCCAGGGCGAGCTGCGGCCGCGTCCAGGAAGTAAAGGAGGATTGGGCGATCTCTGCTGTGTGCATGCACACAGCAGGGATCGCCCAATTCTCCCTTCCTGGACGCGGCCGCAGGTCGCCAGGGCGAGCTGCGGCCGCGTCCAGGAAGTAAAGGAGGATTGGGCGATCTCTGCTGTGTGCATGCACACAGCAGGGATCGCCCAATTCTCCCTTCCTAGATGCGGCCGCAGGTCGCCAGGGCGAGCTGCGGCCGCGTCCAGGAAGTAAAGGAGGATTGGGCGATCTCTGCTGTGTGCATGCACACAGCAGGGATCGCCCAATTCTCCCTTCCTGGACGCGGCCGCAGGTCGCCAGGGCGAGCTGCGGCCGCGTCCAGGAAGTAAAGGAGGATTGGGCGATCTCTGCTGTGTGCATGCACACAGCAGGGATCGCCCAATTCTCCCTTCCTGGACGCGGCCGCAGGTCGCCAGGGCGAGCTGCGGCCGCGTCCAGGAAGTAAAGGAGGATTGGGCGATCTCTGCTGTGTGCATGCACACAGCAGGGATCGCCCAATTCTCCCTTCCTAGATGCGGCCGCAGGTCGCCAGGGCGAGCTGCGGCCGCGTCCAGGAAGTAAAGGAGGATTGGGCGATCTCTGCTGTGTGCATGCACACAGCAGGGATCGCCCAATTCTCCCTTCCTAGATGCGGCCGCAGGTCGCCAGGGCGAGCTGCGGCCGCGTCCAGGAAGTAAAGGAGGATTGGGCGATCTCTGCTGTGTGCATGCACACAGCAGGGATCGCCCAATTCTCCCTTCCTGGACGCGGCCGCAGGTCGCCAGGGCGAGCTGCGGCCGCGTCCAGGAAGTAAAGGAGGATTGGGCGATCTCTGCTGTGTGCATGCACACAGCAGGGATCGCCCAATTCTCCCTTCCTGGACGCGGCCGCAGGTCGCCAGGGCGAGCTGCGGCCGCGTCCAGGAAGTAAAGGAGGATTGGGCGATCTCTGCTGTGTGCATGCACACAGCAGGGATCGCCCAATTCTCCCTTCCTAGACGCGGCCGCAGGTCGCCAGGGCGAGCTGCAGCCGCATCCAGGAAGTAAAGGAGGATTGGGCGATCTCTGCTGTGTGCATGCACACAGCAGGGATCGCCCAATTCTCCCTTCCTAGACGCGGCCGCAGGTCGCCAGGGCGAGCTGCAGCCGCATCCAGGAAGTAAAGGAGGATTGGGCGATCTCTGCTGTGTGCATGCACACAGCAGGGATCGCCCAATTCTCCCTTCCTAGACGCGGCCGCAGGTCGCCAGGGCGAGCTGCAGCCGCATCCAGGAAGTAAAGGAGGATTGGGCGATCTCTGCTGTGTGCATGCACACAGCAGGGATCGCCCAATTCTCCCTTCCTAGACGCGGCCGCAGGTCGCCAGGGCGAGCTGCAGCCGCATCCAGGAAGTAAAGGAGGATTGGGCGATCTCTGCTGTGTGCATGCACACAGCAGGGATCGCCCAATTCTCCCTTCCTAGATGCGGCCGCAGGTCGCCAGGGCGAGCTGCGGCCGCGTCCAGGAACTAAGGGAGAATTGGGCAATCTCTGCTGTGGCGCTATGGGCTGCTGTCGACACCTCGACAGCGCCCCTAGCGGCCAGCGCCCGAGGCCGCCGCGTCAGCAGCCTCATATGTCCAACCGGCCCTGGTCACTGACATTGATAAGACACCTGCGTCCCAGGACTCGGAGGAGAAACGGCTGATGGACTTGGCGGGGAATTTGCGCGGGGTTTTACTGAGCGGGAAGAGACTGTTCAAATGAGGGGGAGGGTATATAAAGGAGGGTTGGCCGGAGCCTCCCATTCTTGGCTTTTCTGATGTTCATGTTTCCTACAGTAAAAGTTCCTGGTGATACCACAGAGAGTCTCGTGTGTTCATTCAGGAGCGGCTGTGGTGAGCTGACATTGTGGTTAAGACCCAATGTGACAGAGTTCTGGGAGCTATAGTTTGGAGAGGACCCTGCACTCTGTGGCAGAGAAGACCTTGTGAAACTACAGCTCCCAGGATGCTATTCACATGAATTCCCCCAAACCTTCCGTTTGCCAGATTTGGCAGCAGCTACGCAATTCAAACTACAAGCTAAGCGTCCTTATTCTGAATCCCAAACTACGCCAAAATCTGAAATGATAATAATAATAATAATGTATTGAATGTAAGCCAGGCTGAACAATGAATGCAAAGGGAAGCAAGGAAAAACTCAGCTCTTTCTTCTTTAGCAAAGGGATCTGAAGAAGACAGATTTCCTGCCAGCCGATCCTGGTTGCTTGCAAAACCTGGGCCGATTGCAACCTAGCCGATCCTGCCTGCTTCTCCTTGGGAGCTGCTCTCCTCCAGTCCGCTTTCCGGAGCTTGCTTGCTTCCCTTTGCATTCATTGTTCAGCCTGGCTGAGTTTCAGCGTTGCAATAATGCTGGTCTCAGTGGCGGGAAAGTGTTGAGGCTATGAAACTTCCAAAGTCATTCCTCACTGTGATAAGTGCCTAAATCTGAATGAGAACTATGTTGAAATGTACTATTTCAGTGTGGCTTTCAACTGCATATCGTAAGTGGTTTATCCTATATTTTGTTCTTTTTTAATTCCAAAATGTCATGTACTTTCTGGATAGCCCTCGTAGATAGATAGATAGATAGATAGATAGATAGATAGATAGATAGATAGATAGATAGAGGAGAGTTCCAGGGCCCAACCGGTCGCGCGACTGTCTAGGAGGACCTCTGACACGATGGGCTTCCTTGGAGTAAGGTGGAAAGGAGTAGTAGAGTTGAGTGTCATCTGCATAGAGGACCTTGATGGCCATGTATCAAGGTGTGAGGAGAAGACATAGGGAGGAGGGAGCAAGCTTCTTTTCTGCGCCCTGGAGACGAGGACAGACAGACAGGTGGGACAGATGGGACGTTATCTATATCACCTAAATATTAGGAAGAACTTCCTCACTGGGAGAGCTGTTCATCAGTGGAACTCTTTCCCCCAGACTGTGGTGGAGGCTCCTTCTTTGGAGGCTTTGAAGCAGAGGCTAGATGGCCATCCATCGGGGGTGCTTTGAATGCGATTTTCCTGCTTCTTGGCGGAATGGGGTTGGACTGGATGGTCCACGAGGTCTCTTCCAACTCTAGGATTCTATGATAGATGGACTGATGTATCCCATCATATTGCAGATGGCCAAAGAGCAGCTGGAACGTCCCTAAATCTCTCTGTCATCAAATGCAATAATTGGCCTAATGGATTCCTGAACTCTTCTGTGTCCCTTAGGAGAGTATATGGCGTGAACTGCAAAGGAAAAAACCTAGCGAGGTGGATCCAGGGCTGCACAATCGTGAAACCGTGGGACAAGTGGCGCTAATCCCAGGCCTTTCTCCAGATTCTCCACCGATGAAGAATGACTCCAACGCTTGACAATGTTTTAAAGTCTTCTCTGACAAAGTATTTCGTCGCATGGAGTAATGGCTGTTAATAAATCGTATCAAACTGCATTCAATTCTACAATTTCTCCAATCTCTGCCAACAATCAAAGCTGTAAAATACGTCAACAACCAACGTGCATTAACCTGAAGGGAGAATAAGATCAAAACTTTAACCAATCAGAACAATATCTATTTATTTATTTATTTATTCATTCATTTATTTAATTAATTTATATACCGCTCTTCTCTGTCAGTGGGACTCAGAGCGGTCTTACACAATGGCAGAATTAAATGCCACATAAAAAATACAACATGTAGTAAAAACCAAACATAAAACACAAATAAAAGCCAATATCCAAATCAAATTAAAACAATTAAAACCATATGACCATTACAACAGGGGAAGTTTCGAGCCAAAGTCAGAGCCAGTCTGTGTTCGACTTAATATTAATTCACAGAATTCATCAGGTCATATCAACTCAGATCTTAGGATGGGCCAAACGCTTGCTCGTGAGCGAGTGAGGGACGGACCCTGGCTGGCCAGTGAAGGAGGGCAGCAAAGGCCCCCCTCACTTGCTCACTCACTCACCAGGCCGGGTCCTGGTGCTGCCAGGACCAGGCCTGGTGAGTGAGTGAGAGAAGGATGGAAGGTGGGTGAGTGTGAAGGAAGGCGGCAAAGGCCTTCCCTTGCTCGCTTGCTCGCTCACTCACCAAGCCAGGTCCTGGTGCTGCCGGGACTAGGCCTGGTGAGGGAGTGAGGGATGGAGGACGGTCGAGTGAAGGAGGGCAGCAAAGGCTCTCCCTCCCTCGCTCGCTCACTCAATCACCAGACCGGGTCCTGGTGCTGCCAGGACTAGGCCTGGTGAGGGAGTGGGGGATGGAGGGTGGTTGAGTGAAGGAGGGCAGCAAAGGCTCTCCCTCTTTCGCTCACTCAATCATCAGACCGGGTCCTGGTGTTGCCGGGACTAAGCCTGGTGAGTGAGTGTGAGGGATGGAGGGTGGTTGAGTGAAGGAGGGCAGCAAAGGCTCTCCCTCCTTTCCTCGCTTACTCACTCAATCACCAGGCCGGGTCCTGGTGCTGCTGGGACTAGGCCTGGTGAGCGAATGAGGGATGGAGGGCGGCCGAGTGAAGGAGGGCAGCAAAGGCTCTCCCTCCTTTCCTCGCTTACTCACTAAATCACCAGGCCAGATCCTGGTGCTGCTGGGACTAGGCCTGGTGAGCGAGTGAGGGATGGAGGGTGGTCGAGTGAAGGAGGGCAGCAAAGGCTCTCCCTCCTTTCCTCGCTTACTCACTCAATCACCAGGCCAGATCCTGGTGCTGCTGGGACTAGGCCTGGTGAGCGAGTGAGGGATGGAGGGTGGTCGAGTGAAGGAGGGCAGTAAAGGCTCTCCCTCCTTTCCTTGCTCACTCACTCAATCACCAGGCCAGATCCTGGTGCTGCTGGGACTAGGCCTGGTGAGCGAGTGAGGGATGGAGGGCGGCCGAGTGAAGGAGGGCAGCAAAGGCTCTCCTTCCTTTCCTCGCTTACTCACTCAATCACCAGGCCGGGTCCTGGTGCTGCTGGGACTAGGCCTGGTGAGCGAATGAGGGATGGAGGGCGACCGAGTGAAGGAGGGCAGCAAAGGCTCTCCCTCCTTTCCTCGCTTACTCACTCAATCACCAGGCCAGATCCTGGTGCTGCTGGGACTAGGCCTGGTGAGCGAGTGAGGGATGGAGGGCGGCCGAGTGAAGGAGGGCAGCAAAGGCTCTCCCTCCTTTCCTCGCTTACTCACTCAATCACCAGGCCGGGTCCTGGTGCTGCTGGGACTAGGCCTGGTGAGCGAATGAGGGATGGAGGGCGGCCGAGTGAAGGAGGGCAGCAAAGGCTCTCCCTCCTTTCCTCGCTTACTCACTCAATCACCAGGCCAGATCCTGGTGCTGCTGGGACTAGGCCTGGTGAGCGAGTGAGGGATGGAGGGCGGCCGAGTGAAGGAGGGCAGTAAAGGCTCTCCCTCCTTTCCTCGCTTACTCACTCAATCACCAGGCCGGGTCCTGGTGCTGCTGGGACTAGGCCTGGTGAGCGAGTGAGGGATGGAGGGCGGCCGAGTGAAGGAGGGCAGCAAAGGCTCTCCCTCCTTTCCTCGCTTACTCACTCAATCACCAGGCCGGGTCCTGGTGCTGCTGGGACTAGGCCTGGTGAAGGAGTGAGGGATGGAGGGCGGCCGAGTGAAGGAGGGCAGCAAAGGCTCTCCCTCCTTTCCTCGCTTACTCACTCAATCACCAGGCCAGATCCTGGTGCTGCTGGGACTAGGCCTGGTGAGCGAGTGAGGGATGGAGGGCGGCCGAGTGAAGGAGGGCAGCAAAGGCTCTCCCTCCTTTCCTCGCTTACTCACTCAATCACCAGGCCGGGTCCTGGTGCTGCTGGGACTAGGCCTGGTGAGCGAGTGAGGGATGGAGGGTGGTCGAGTGAAGGAGGGCAGCAAAGGCTCTCCCTCCTTTCCTTGCTTACTCACTCAATCACCACCCCGGGTCCTGGTGCTGCTGGGACTAGGCCTGGTGAGCGAGTGAGGGATGGAGGGTGGTCGAGTGAAGGAGGGCAGCAAAGGCTCTCCCTCCTTTCCTCTCTTACTCACTCAATCACCAGGCCAGATCCTGGTGCTGCTGGGACTAGGCCTGGTGAGCGAGTGAGGGATGGAGGGTGGTCGAGTGAAGGAGGGCAGCAAAGGCTCTCCCTCCTTTCCTCGCTTACTCACTCAATCACCAGGCCAGATCCTGGTGCTGCTGGGACTAGGCCTGGTGAGCGAGTGAGGGATGGAGGGCGGCCGAGTGAAGGAGGGCAGCAAAGGCTCTCCCTCCTTTCCTCGCTTACTCACTCAATCACCAGGCCAGATCCTGGTGCTGCTGGGACTAGGCCTGGTGAGCGAGTGAGGGATGGAGGGTGGTCGAGTGAAGGAGGGCAGTAAAGGCTCTCCCTCCTTTCCTCGCTCACTCACTCAATCACCAGGCCGGGTCCTGGTGCTGCTGGGACTAGGCCTGGTGAGCGAGTGAGGGATGGAGGGCGGCCGAGTGAAGGAGGGCAGCAAAGGCTCTCTCTCCCTCGCTCTCTCGCTTGCTCACTCACTCACCAGGCCGTGCCCTGGTGCTGCCATCACCACTGGCCCAGGACCTGGCCTGGTGAGTGAGCGAGGGAGGGAGGCCACCCTATTATCCAACAGTTTTGCTTAGCCAACATTCTGCCCGCCAGTCAAGCGCAACCACAAGAGGGCAGTATATCGGTATTAGCTACTGGCCTCCAGGGATAGAATCAGAATCATAGAATCACCAGTTGGAAGAGACCTCATAGGCCATCCTGGCCAACCCCCTGCCAAGGAGGAAAATCACATTCAAAGTATGTAATTAACAACAACAACAACAACAACAACAACAACAACAACAACTTTATTCTTATATCCCACCCCATCTCCCTGGGATATCCCTCAGGTGCAACCACAAGAAGGCAGTATATGTATATATGTATGTTGCACTCAGGTGCAACTACAAGAGGGCAGTATATAGATACTAGCTGTGCCCGGCCACGTGTTGCTGTGGCTTATGGGAATCCTTTGTTGGCCAGGTGGAATAGCAGTTAATATCCTTGCAGTCTCAAAGCCTGGCCATTTTCTTCTTATGGGAATCCTTGTTTTATGAGCTGGAATACAATGGAATAGGCTTGCTGCTAGGAAGCCTGGGTACTTTCGTTCTAGAGGAATGGTTTTTTGGGCTGCTAGAATTGCAATGAATAGCCTGGCTGCTTCAAAGCCTGGCTGCTTGCTACCTAGTGGAATCTTTAGTTGGTGAGCTTCAATAGTACAGAGCAGCATCGTTGCTTCAAAGCCTGGCCACCTTCTACCAAGGTTAATCCTTTGGTGGTCTGGTTGAATTGCACTGAATAGCCTTGCAGCTTCAACCTGGCTGTGTTATACATGAATCCTTGTTTCGCACCCTCAATCAAAAAGCAACTTTGAAGCCTGGCTACTTCCTTAGTAGGGGAATCCTTGTTCGGCCAGTTTGAACTGCACTGAATAGTCTTGCAGTTTAATAGCCTGGCCGCTTTCTATATAGGGGCATCCTTCGTTGGCCATATTGAATGGGATGGAGTAGCCTCGTGGCTTCAGAGTTTGGGGGTTTTCTGTTTAGGGGAAATCTTGGTTGGCCAGGTTGAACGGCACTGAATAGCCTTGCTGCTTGCAAGCCTGGCCACATTCTACCTTGTGGAATCCTTGGTGGCCAGGTTGAATAGCAATGAATAGTCTCGATGCGGCAAGTATGGATGCTGCAATTAGTCACCTTGATTAGCATTTAATGGCCTAGCTGCTTCCTGCCTGGGGCAATCCTTTGTTGGGAGGTGCTAGCTGGCCTTGTTTGTTTCCTTTCTGGAATTTCCCTGTTTCCAGAGTGTTGCTCTTTATTTACTGTCCTGATTTTAGAGATTATATTGTTCTGTATTATTATACCACAGTAAGTAGTATATATTACATTTATAATCTTCTATTATCTGCTTAGAACTGGATTATTTGAGGCCCCTTCTACACAGCTGTATAACATTCACACTGCACTGGATTATATGGCAGTGTGGAATCAAGATAATCCAGGACTCAAGATAATCCAGTTCAAAGCAGATACTGTGGATTACCTGCCTTGGCATTCTGTGTTATATAGCTGTGTGGAAGGGCCTTGAGTCTACACTGCCATATAATCCAGTTCAAATCAGATAATCTGTATTTTATAGGCATTGTGAAAGAGACCTAAGTGAACTCTGCCTGTCACCTGGGCGCCATTCCGGTTGAGGGGTTGCTAGGCGATGAAGGCGGGGCTAGAGGGGGTGGGGCCTACCCTTCTGACTGGCAGCCGGGGGAAAACGGCTCTTCTTCATCCTCCAATTTGGCCTTTATTTTTCTAGGTTTTTTTATTGAAAGACATAGATTGGATGACTATGTCTTTTGTAGCCAAATTTGGTGTGATTTGGTTTATTTACAGTATTTATATTCGGCCCTTCTTTCTCACCCTGAAGGGGACTCAGGGCGGATCACATTATACACACATAGGGCAAACATTCAATGCCCATAAACACATCAGACAGAGACAGAGACAGACAGATGCAGAGGCAATTTAACCTTCTCCTGAGGGGATGTTCGATTCTGGCCACAGGGGGGGAGCAGCTGCTTCATCATCCACTGTGACGGCACTTCCTCATTCCAGGTCGTAAATTAGTTAAACTTGCCTCCCCACTTTTTTTTAATAAGTGGTACCTTATTTCCTACTTGATAGATGCAACTATCTTTCGGGTTGCTAGGTCAGCAATGAGCAGGGGATATTTTTTATTTTTAATTGACGGGTGCTCACCCTGCTACGGGCTGGCCTCGAACTCATGACCTCATGGTCAGAGTGATTTATTGCAGCTGTTCAACAGCCTGCGCCACAGTGGAAAACATTGACTACAAAAATGCCTTGGATAATCCAGAACGTTGGATAAGCGAGCCTTGGATAAGTGAGACTCTACTGTATTTAGAATCCATGGAATGCCCTAAAAGTGCTAAATAAATTGTAGGCAGTATAGGAAGCCTCCACTTATCTCACATGGTAGGAACACTGTCAGAAAACAGAAAGTCCGTTCAAAAATAAAACCAAGGGGGTCTTTTTGTTTTGTTTTTCAAATGCAAGACTAAACATTCGATGGCATGAGTTGATGGAGTGAGACAAAAAAAAAACTGCAAAAAAAGCACAAGAGGAGATGAAAGAGCAGAAGGGGTCAAAAGTGAGGAACATGGCTAAAGTGAACCTATCAAAAGAACGCCGCATCCAAAAACAAGCCATATAGGAGGTCGAGGATTTTCATTGAGAAGTGGAAGGGTTCTCCATCCTCTGTCATGGGCTGGCAAATGAAGACAACACCCTTCAGGCACGGATGGCTTCTAAGAAAGTTTATTCCTTGTAACAGAAAGGCAAGGGACTGTGGGTAACTAATTGCCAAAACACGGCACCAAGATTTGGCTGTTGGGATCACAGCTGTCTCTCTACCTTTGCTGCATCATCATCATCATCATCTCCTCCTCCTCTTCTTCTTCTTCTGGACTTCTGCAACTCCAAACTCAGCCAAAGAGTGTCTTTGCCTTGCAAATGATAAAAGCCGCTTTCTTGCAGGGCTGGGATCCAAGGTTTCCATTCTGGACATAGGCACAGCCTCCCTGACCCAACTCAGTGTCACTGCAGCAAATGAGAAAAACACAAGTGTTTACTCAGCTGGACACCCCTGAACCTTCCAGGCATCTGCTTTGTGATAATAATAATAATAATAATAATAATAATAATAATAATAATAATCCCCCCGCAGGCCCCACCTTGACGTGGTGGGGGTCCAGACTGACAAAGTTCTGGAACACAACACACTAGACATCACAGTTGTGGAAAAGAAAAAGGTTTGGATCATTGATGTCGCCATCCCACGTGACAGTCGCATTGACAAAAAACAACAGGAAAAACTCAGCCGCTATCAGGACCTCAAGATTGAACTTCAAAGACTCTGGCAGAAACCAGTGCAGGTGGTCCTGGTGGTGATGGGCACACTGGGTGCCGTGCCAAAAGATCTCAGCCAGCATTTGGAAACAATACACATTGACAAAATTACGATCTGCCAACTGCAAAAGGCCACCCTGCTGGGATCTGCACGCATCATCCGAAAATACATCACACAGTCCTAGACACTTGGGAAGTGTTCGACTTGTGATTTTTTGATACGAAATCCAGCATGTCTAACTTGTTTGCTGTGTCATAATAAAATAATAATAATAATAATAATAATAATAATAATAATAATAATAATAATAACAACAACTTTATTCTTATACCCCGCCCCATCTCCCCGAAGGGACTCAGGGCGGCTTACATGGGGCCAAGCCCGGAACAACAATATAAAAGCAAACGCAAACAATACAATAAACCAATCAACAATAAAACATCAAACAACGATAAAACAGTCATAAAAAGTCACATACAAAGATAAAATCTTAAAATCCCATAATGTTATTTAATGTGCAAAATGTTTAGACAAACGATGCTGGAATTGGATAAAGGTTTGCTACCACTCCAAACTTCACTTCAGCATCGAAGTAGGAAAACTGTACTCAAACTCAGTTTGTGTCATTGTGGACACATGGGTGCATTACTGACCACTTCCAGTTGTGATATGACATCAGTTACATATTTATATTGTACTTCACCTTTCTTCCAATATAGAACCCAAGGGGCTCACCGTGTGGGTTTATGCCATTTTCCCAGGGGCTGTGGCGCAGGCTGGTAAACAGCTGCTGCAATAGATCACTCTGACCATGAGGTCATGAGTTCGAGGCCAGCCCGTGGCAGGGTGAGCACCCATCAATTAAAAATAAAAAATAGCCCCTGCTCGTTGATGACCTAGCAACCCAAAAGATAGTTGCATCTATCAAGTAGGAAATAAGGTACCACTTATAAAAAGTGGGGAGGCAAGTTTAACTAATTTACGACATTGGAATGAGGAAGTGCGGTCAGAGTGGATGATGAAGCAGCTGCTCCCCCCCGTGGCCAGAATCGAACATCCCCTCGGGAGAAGGTTAAATTGCCTCTGCGTCTGTCTGTCTGTTGTCTCTGTCTCGATGTGTTTATGGGCATTGAATGTTTGCCCTATATGTACATAATGTGATTCGCCGTGAGTCCCCTTCAGGGTGAGAAAGAAGGGCGGAATATAAATACTGTAAATAAATAAATAAATTTAAGGGCTTTGGACAGATTTGTTTGTTGTTGTCTGTCTTCAGGTTGTTTCCAATTCATGGTGACCTGAAGGCAAAACTATCGCCGGGTTTCTCGAGCAAGATCTGTCCAGAGGAAGTGTAGCATTGCCTCCCTTTGAGACTGAGAGAGTGTGACTTGCCTTAGGTCATCAACCAGTGGGTTTTTCATGGCAGAAGCAAGCTTCAGACCCTGTTTTCCATGGTCATAGAATCACCGAGAGGGAAGAGACCCCAGGAGCCACCCAGTCCAACCCCCTTTCGCCAGGCAGAAGTAGTGGCACCCACCTTTACCATATGGGGTAAATAAAGACACACATTGTAATGCCCTGCAGTCAGGTGGACACTTACTTTTTCAAATTGAAAGGTGATCCATCTGCCCACATCCACTTATTCACATCTGTATCGTACTTTAGGCCAATCCAGAATTTGAGGAAATTGCTATGCTTGCGACGATTGAAATGTTTTTTTGATTCATACCTCAGGAAATTCTGTAATGTGAAACAACAGGGATCTTGTGTGTGTGTGTGTGAGGGAAGAAATGCTTACATATATGACAAAAACAAAAACTGAGAAGCCACTTTGCTCATAGAGGCAATGCTTTTAGCTTACTTCTAGTCCTTGTAATGTCATGTGAAGGCTTCCTAGCGCAGACAGCAAGGTTCCCATACAGGTGTGGAAATCATCTATTGGACAGATGGCAAGCTATTTAACCTCAGCAGACTGAAAGCCAAAACCAAGGTCACCACAACATCTGTTATGGAACTCCAATATGCTGATGACAACGTAGTCTGTGTGCATTCAGAAGAAGACCCACAAGCCACTCTAAACACCTTTGCAGAAGCATATGAGAAGCTCGGCCTCTCACTGAACATCGAGAAAACCAAAGTGCTCTTCCAACAGGCACCAGCTAATCCCTCTGCAAAGCCAGGAATACAGCTTAACGGTGTCACATTAGAAAACGTTGACCATTTCTGCTCCCTTGGCAGCCTCCTCTCCACAAAAGTCAACATTGACACTGAAATACAACACCGCCTGAGCTCTGCGAGCGCAGCATTTTTCCGTATGAAGCAGAGAGTGTAGAGAAATCCGTAGAGATACCAAGGTGCTTGTTTACAAAGCCATTCCCCTCCCAACCCTGCTCTACGCCTGCGAAACGTGGACCGTCTACAGACGTCACACTCAACTCCTAGAGCGTTTCTATCAGTGTTGCCTCAGAAAAATCCTGCAAATCTCTTGGGAAGACAGGCGGACAAATGTCAGCGTGCTTGAGGAAGCAAAGACCACCAGCATTGAAGCGATGCTCCTACGCCATCAACTCCGCTGGACTGAAGGCCACGTTGTCCAAATGCCCAAAGATCACCGTCTCCCAAAGCAGCTCCTCTACTCCGAACTCAAGAACGGGAAACGTAATGTTGGTGGGCAGGAAAAGATGGGCTTAAAGCCGACCTTAAAAACTGTGGCATAGACACTGAGAACTGGGAAGCCCTGGCCCTTGAGCACTCTAATTGGAGGTCAGCTGTGACCAGCAGTGCTGCAGAGTTCGAAGAGGCACGAACGGAGGGCTTAAGGGAGAAACGTGCCAAGAGGAAGGCCCATCAAGCCAACCCTGACCGGGACTGCCTTCCTCACTGCGGGAGAACATGCAGATCAAGAATAGGTCTCTTCAGCCACCTAAGAACCCACCCCCAAGACACCAAAGATGGAAGACAATCCTCCTCGAACTACGAGGGATCGCCTAAGTAAGTAAGTACACAAACTGTGAGCTCCACTACATTTTAAAAAGTGAAGGATTCTTCCATTCTCTTTGGCAGCATTCTTAGTGTCTGGCATGTTATGAGTGTTAACTATTAAGGTGGTCTAGTAGTTTCCTTATAATGCTACTCCTGTATTAGGAAAGGAAGAAAACACCGTACACTGAGTCCCCCCCCCCCCCCATTTGCACAAGAACTGCCGCAGCCATACCATCTCTTCTGAGCCATTGACGACCACCAGAGAGGATTTTTCGTCCAGGCAGAAACCATTGCTCCAAGACCAGCTCATGGCTCTGTGTCGGAAGAGGTAGCAGTTGTCTCCCCACTGCACCCAGGGGACTTCGCAGATGCTGCAGTTATACGCTGGGAAGCAGAAGGTTGGTGTTGGAACAAGTTACATGTGTGTAAAGAAATAAATTATGCCCTTTCTAAGTCTTTCATTGCCCTGCGAAGCCACAGAGCATCACTTCTAGGCTGTAGTCCTGATAGTGACATATGTGACTATGTTGACTTACGTCTTTTTATGGTATTTGCAGCGGGATTGTAAAATCAAACAACAGCTGCTTGTCAATGATCCCGATAGGGAATTTAGACCACAATAATATGAAGGCTGAGCCTGGGAAGCGTTGCTAACCAAAATCAATAATCAAAGTTCCAAATGAAAGATTCACCAGATGTGAAGACCAAGGACAGAGACATTTGAATGCATTCGGGCCATGAATGGATGAATGTGGGCTCCTGCCCAAAAGTGCAAGCATAAAAGAACATGTGCTGCACAAACAATTTTCTGAGTTTGAATTGAACCTCCCGTTTCTGGTTGGCTAGGATCCACACCAGGATTGGTAGGCAAGGGAGAAGGGCAGCTCTAGAGCAGTGGGTCTCAACCTGTGGGTCCCCAGGTGTTTTGCCCTACAACTCCGAGAAATCCCAGCCAGTTTACCAGCTGTTAGGATTTTTGGGAGTTGAAGGCCAAAACAGGTTGAGAACCACTGGTCTAAAGTAAAGAGCTAGTTGGCTGCAGAGCCTCCCCTGTGGGAGGGCACAGCCTGAACAAACAGATTAAAGATATGCTGATGGTTATTAATCCAGTTTTATATTAAACAAAGGCAGGGTTGTAGTTTTTTTTAGAAAGCAACGGTGTAAGGCTGAGTTGTTGAAGCAGACAAACAGGTTTGGCTAGCCAGGATATTACCATATCCTTGAAACAATGGTTCTGGCCAATGGCTCTGGCTTGGAAGATCCCAGAGAGATTTGTTTAACCTTTAAGGCAGGGGTCCCCAAACTAAGGCCTGGGGGCCGGATGACCTGGCCCCTGTCTTAAACTTTAGACTTAGGGTTGACCTAAGTCTACCTGGTCTTTGGAGGTCTCTTTACTTACCTGTGGTCTTATGAGATTGTCTAAATGGTCTTTGAAGGTCTCTTTGCTTAGCTACGGCCTTATGAGACCATTTAGATGGCTTTTGGAGGTCACTTTCCTTACTTATGGTCCCATGAGACCGTCTAGATGGCCTTTGGTGGCCCCTTTCCTTACCCATGGTCTTATGAAACCATCTAGATGGTCTTTGAGTGTCCCTTTCCTTATCTATGGTCTTCTGATGGCCTTATGAGATCATCTAGATGGCCTTTTAGGGTCCCTTTCATCACCGATCGTCTTATGAGACCATCTAGATCGTCTTATGAGATTGTCTAGATCAGGGGTCCCCAAACTAAGGCCCATGGACCAGTTGCGGCCCTCCAAGGTCATTGGCCTGGCCTCTGTCCTAAACTTTAGACTCAAGGTTGACCTAAGTCTGAAATGATTTGAAGGCACACAACAACAATCCTAATTTTGGACTATTTCATCATAGTCCGGGTACCCAAAAGTCTGAGGGACTGTGAATCTGCCCTCCATTTAAAAAGTTTGAGGACCCCTGCTTTAGGGTCATGTAGAGTTGGCTGCCTTGATACATTTAATAAAATATTTATACATTTTAGATTTGGGAAATGGATACATTATATAAAAGGATAAAAGTTATACAGAAAGTAATAGATACAAATAGCTGTTGTTGATTTTAGTTTTTTAGCCCTGGATCAAGCTTTTGGCTTTCTAGGCATAGACATGATGTAAATGTAGGGCCCAGGTTGTCAGAGACAATGGGTAATTGATTACCTTTTCTCAGGCCAGCCAAATAAAGAAATGTCTGCAGGAAAGTTGAAATGGCCAAAGTCATCTTTGCCTCTTATTGTGGTCAGTTCTCCAGTTCTCAAGCAGAAAGTTTATCTGTTGGGTGTGAGAGTTTGTAATGGCTGGATGGTTTACTTGAACCACGTCTATGGCCCAGGGCATGACATTCCTGGGAATCGTTGCCTCTTGGCCTAGGTTAGTCAGAGGCCAATATCTCTTGTCTCAGAAGTAAAATAGAATATATTTAACTGATTCATAAGAATAAAGTGGAAGAAAATATAGTTAAATGTTAGGAGGACAGAGGAGAGAAGCAAGGGTCTGGAGGTGGCAGGGCTTGGGAGACTTCGAGTAAAAGGAAAGGTGCCACAGTATTTCATTTTGGCTTGTTGCCCTTGGAAAACTACAAATCTTTTTTTGGGAAGGTTCCTGTGTTCGACAACAATTTTATGATTGTAAGTGTGCCTCTACACTGTAAAATTAATGCAGTTTGACACCACTTTAATTGTCCTGGCTAAATACTATGGAATCCGAGGAGGAGGAGGAGGTCTTGTGCCTTCTCTGCCAATAGCCTATCTGCCAAATACTGCTGGTTCATCACCAAAATGCAACTCCCAGGATTCTATAGCACTGGGCCATGGTAGCAAAAGAGGTGTCAAGCTGCATTAACTGTATAGTGTAGCAGCAGCTCCTGTTTCTGGAGGAATCTGTGAATCTGGAATCTCTTGGATGAAGTCCTGCCCCATCCCTTTTGCAAGGAAACCAGCCAACCTCCAGAGCCTTGGCCCAGCCTATCCGACTCCGCGTTAGCCCACCTTTGCCGAACTGCAGGTCCATCAGTAATTCGGCCAGGATGACGACCTGCAAGTTGATCATACTCTTCAGTTCCCCGGAGTTCTCTAAGAGTCTGTGCACTTCAGACAGAAGCAAAACACAATCCAAGTAAGTATTAAGAACAGAAAAGACCACCTCACAGTTTGGATAGACTTGCGATGAAGGATGTTCTGCGGCTCAATTGAATACATCAGTGTTGGGGCTTGGAGAGTCCCTACTGTCTTTTTCTTCCACTCAGACACTAGAGATAAGACATTCAAACTACCGTTTTATTATTCGTCAGAGTAAAACTGAGGGTGACCAGCAAAGGGGGAAAAAGTGTCACAAGATCCAAGTCGCAGCTCGGAGCAAAAACAAAATAGTGCAAGACTTTTTCCCACTCACACATCTTTTGGCTTCTCTGTCCTTCTATGGGCACCTCTTATCCACACAATTTCCCCCTCTCTCCTCCCCTCTCCCTCCTTTCTCTTCAGGTCACCCTTTTACCTACTCCCAAAGATTATGCCCATGCAGTGGAAATGAAATAGAATCATTAGAACACATCTTGTTGCAGTCCTGCTATTACTCAGCCCAGCGAGGTCAACTCATACACCCAACCCTTTGGCTAGCCGAATATGTGTATGCGGGGCCCCAGAAATTGAGGACCTGCCCCACTATTTGTTCGCCTGCTCCCTATACTCTGCACCAAGAAATAAATTCTTAGGGCCTATTCTATGGTACCTACAATCGAACACGGTTGCAGAAAAGATCTTCTACCTTTTATCTGACACCAACTCCACAATCATGTATAAGGTCTCTCTCTTTACCTTGGCAGCAAATAAAATCAGAACGGGAATGATTGCGGACATTGCAATCGACTGCGCCGGGGATGCTTTTATCTAGTTTTTAATATGACTGATATTTTATACTGGCTTTTTACCGGTTATATTTTGCAAGCTCTGTTTTATACTCCATGCATGCTGCTTTTAACCATGGAATTTTACAGGGTTTCTATAGATGCTTGGTTGATATTTTTACTTATGTTTTTTAAATGACTGATTTTATACTTTGGCATTTTACCGGTAATTGTGCAGCTCTCAGCACATGTTGCACTTGTGCTGCTGCACCTCACGATGTATAGTTTGCATGTTCTGTTTAATCCTGCTTGCATCCTACTTTTAAGTGTTGGATTTTATAGTGTTTTGTATAGATGTTTGTTTGATGTTGTTTCTGTATATGCATATGACCATTGGTCGGAGCATTAATAATTTGATTGATTGATACACCCAACCCTGACCCGATTGTCTGACCATGCGCCACAAGAGAAGGTCATATATCTTATGGAGGATACACACCATGAGGTGACCCTCACGGTGGCAAAGTTCTTTGCAGTGGCAGCAAGGCTGAGAAAGGGTCTAATCTCCGATCAGGGCATTACCTGACTTTGTGTAGTATGTGTCTGTTTAGCATATTTCCTCCAGTTTTGAATGTTCTGTAACTCCTGTACGTTATCTACTTAACAGCTGTGGGTCCATGGACCATAATAAAGTTTATTATTATTATTATTATTATTATTATTATTATTATTATTATTATTATTATTATTATTTTCATCTCTTCTCAATTGCCTATCCAAGACTCCAGCTGTGCTTTGTCTAGCTAGACCAGTGGTTCTCAATGTTGGATTTTGGTTGTATGTATATGAAATGTAAATCAAGTGTTTCTGCTGTTTTGCAAGTGTGTGTTTCAGCAATGAAACAGTTAACAGCAGGCCAGTTTGACTGACAGCCTGCTGTGACCTATGAGACATGATTTCCGGCCTTGGAGGTCGGAACTTCCTTTGGACTAAGGAATGTGCTTTCTTATCTCTTGTTGTACTGAGAGACAAGCCGAGCTGAAGAATGCCGGCTTTGAGTGATGGACTTTGCTGCTTTGTAAATATCTTTGTAAATATTAAATAAGTGTTTGAACTGTAGACTGTAGATGTCTTTGAGTCTGACACTTGAGGAATTGGTGAGAGCAGAAGTTCACCAATTTGTCAGGGTGCTGGTCCGGAGCTACTGATCGATGGTGTTGAAGAAACCCACCAACACACACCCTGAACCCTGGCTCCTGCATCCTTGACACTCAACCTGTGGGTCCCCAGATGCTTTGGCCTTCAACTCCCAGAAATCCTAACAGCTGGTAAACTGGCTGGGATTTCTGGGAGTTGTAGGCCAAAACACCTGGGGACCCCCAGGTTGAGAACCACTGAGCTAGACTGACAGAATGAGGCTTAGATCCTCTTCTTAAATCCTCCAGTTCCCCCTTCCTTTCTGTCTCAGTCTTCCTTTTTAATTGTCTTACACAGGGGTCCCCAAACTAAGGCCCGTGGGCCAGATGCGGCCCTCCAAGGTCATTGACCTGGCCCTTGTCCTAAACTTTAGACTTAGGGTTGACCTCAGTCTATCTGGTATTTGGAGGTTTCTTTGCTTATCTATGGTCTTATGAGATCATCTAGATGGTCTTTGAAGGTCTCTTTGCTTAGCTATGGCCTTATGAGACCATCTAGATGGCCTTTGGGGGGCCCTCTCCTTACCTATGGCCATATGAAACCATCTAGATGGTCTTTGAAGGTCCCTTTCCTTACGTATGGTCTTCTGATGGCCTGATGAGATCATCTAGATGGCCTTTGAGGGTCCCTTTCCTTACCAATGGTCTTATGAGACCATTTAGATGGTCTTTGGGGGGGTCTCTTTGCTTACCTATGGTCTTATGAGATGGTCTAGATCAGGAGTCCCCAAACTAAGGCCCTCCAGGGTCATTCACCTGGCCTCTGTCCTAAACTTTAGGCTCAGAGTTGATCTAAGTCTGAAATGACTTGAAGGCACACAACAACAACAATTCTAATTTTGGACTATTTCATCATAGTCCGGCCCCTCAACAGTCTGAGGGACTGTGAACCGGCCCTCCACTTAAAAAGTTTAAGCACCCCTGGTCTTACATCTTAATTCATTCAAATAGCTTTTTGCTTATCTCTTCCTTGCCTTGCATGTTCATGATGGACACCAAAATCATCAGGATTATACAAACCAACAGGAGGCCGATTGTGGAATTACAGGACTCGTTGGCAATCTCTATGGCATTCTCTAACGGGAAGAGAGGAACAAGTGTCAGAGAAGTCAACCATGCTGCTAACTCTCCTGAAGTTACATCACTGAGCATATTCAGGTATTTGGGGCCACAGCAGATGAGCCGCCCAAGATCTTGCCTGGAAAATGATCACCTGGATGACCTGGGCAGTCAGTTCCCATGCAAGATGAGAAAATTTCAGCCATGGCTTTGAAAGAACATGACCAAATGCAAAAATATATGATTGAATGCTCAAAACAGGATTTCCCATGCCCTCATATTCCCAGTGTCTATGTTTGATGGGGAAAGCTTGATGGGCCAATGAAGAAATCTGACAGGAAGGAAATCAACTGCTTTATGATGCAAAACTGAAGGAGAGTTCTGCGAATGCCATAGTCCACCTAAAAGACAAATAAATGTGTTCAAGGACAAACCAGAACTTTCCCTAGATGACTAAACTGAGGTTGTCACAGAATCAGAGTTGGAAGAGACCACATAGGTCATCTATTAGTCATACATTGGATCTACCATAAGAAAACATAACTTGCTTTAAAAAAAAAGACAGCAGTGCTTAATGAGGTAGAAGGCAGTAGAAAAAGAGGAAGATTGCTTGTAGCTGAATCAATTCATCCAATTTAGTTGTCCACCCTCTTTAAAGATTTCAACAGGGATCCCATCAGGTCCACTGGCTTTCTTTTTGAATTAGCTGATGCTGACTTCCTCCAAACTGCAAGCTCATCCTTGTTTGTTGTTGACGAATTTGTGAGATAATTTCTTCAGCCACGTTGGAGCTGCGGTTGAGGGGAGGTTATGTTAGTGCTCTTTCCAACGAAGTGCAATTTATTTATTTTTTATATCCTTCAGAAGTTTGGTTCCATCTGATCGAATGTAGAGGATGTATGCCATTTATTGGGCCATAGATGATCTTGGTGACTTTTAAGAATCTCTGTGCATCATGGACATGTGCAAAGTGTTGGATTTCTTGAGCCTTATTTGTCCACCAGATCTCCTTGAGTTCTCTGGTCCTTTAGACCTCAGCTTTTGCATTAGCGTAGATTTTTCTCTTAGTAGCACAGTTGGTGTCTCTTTGCCATGTTTGGAAGGCTTTCTTTTTCTTGCTGATTAACTGTTGGATCTCATTAATCATCAGTTAGGAAGTTCTTCCTAATGTTCAGGTGTAATCTCTTTTCCTGTAGTTTGAAGCTGTTGTTCCATTGCATCTTGTTCCATTGCATCTGATCAGGTTTAGAATCACTGCGCCCCCCAACCTCCGCAGGGTCCGCCCCAGGAGGCTTATGGATCCGGACGGATTCCTGACAGCTCTTGGGGAGTTTCCCGCCACCTTGGCTGGTGATTCTGTCGATGCTCTGGTCACTCTCTGGAACAAGGAGGTGACTAGGGCAATAGACACGATCGCTCCGGAACGTCCCCTCTCGAGTACCCGAGCTAAACCATCTCCTTGGTTCACTGAGGAGCTGGCAGCGATGAAGCGAAAGAAGAGGGAACTAGAGGAACGTGTGGTGGCCGCACAACTCCAGGCATTCTTGGTTGACACTGATTTTCTAGATCCGGCGCAGTCTGGTTTCAGGCCGGGGCATGGTACCGAGACAGCCTTGGTCGCCTTAGTCGATTATCTTGGCCGGGAACTGGACAGGGGGAGTGTGTCCCTGCTGGTTCTGCTGGACCTCTCAGCGGCCTTCGATACCGTCGATCACGGTATCCTTCTGGGGCGCCTTGCTGTGATGGGTCTCGGAGGTACTGTTTTGCAGTGGCTCCGGTCCTTCCTGGAGGGTTGTTCCCAGATGGTGTCATTGGGGGACACCTGCTCGACCCCACAACCATTGTCTTGTGGGGTCCCGCAGGGGTCAGTACTGTCCCCCATGTTGTTTAACATCTACATGAAGCCATTGGGAGACATCATCCGGAGTTTCGGGGTGAGGTGTCATCTGTACGCAGATGATGTCCAGCTCTGTCACTCCTTCCCACCTGTCACTAAGGAGCCTGTTCAGGTCCTGAACCGGTGTCTGGCCGCTGTGTCAGACTGGATGAGGGCCAACAAATTGAAATTGAATCCAGACAAGACAGAGGTCCTCCTGGTCAGTCGTAAGGCTGAACAGGGAATAGGGTTACAGCCTGTGTTGGACGGGGTCGCACTCCCCCTGAAGACGCAGGTTCACAGTCTGGGTGTGATCCTGGACTCATCGCTGAGCCTGGAGCCCCAGGTCTCGGCGGTGGCCAGGGGAGCATTTGCGCAACTGAGACTTGTGCGCCAGCTGCGCCCGTTCCTTGGGAGGTCTGACTTGGCCACCCACGCTCTGGTTACAGCTCGTTTGGATTACTGCAACGCTCTCTACGTGGGGTTGCCTTTGAAGACGGCCCGGAAGCTCCAACTAGTACAACGGGCGGCAGCCAGGCTTATAACTGGGGCGGCATACAGGGAGCGTACCACCCCCCTGCTAAGCCAGCTCCACTGGCTGCCGATATGCTACCGAGCCCAATTCAAAGTGCTGGTCTTGACCTATAAAGCCCTAAACGGTTCTGGCCCAATTTACTTATCCGCACGTATCTCCTCATATGAGCCAGCTAGATCCCTAAGATCATCTGGAGAGGCCCTGCTCTCGGTCCCACCTGCCTCGCAGGCGCGGCTGGTGGGAACGAGGGACAGGGCCTTCTCGGTGGTGGCTCCCCGGCTGTGGAACACCCTCCCCACAAATATCCGACAAGCCCCAACTCTTCTGGGTTTCAGAAAGGCTGTGTGAAAACATGGCTGTGTGCACAAGCTTTTAACGAGTAATATGATAACGTCGACATGGTCCGATTGAAGGCTGAAGCATGAGGTTTTTAGACAAATGGATCTAATTTACTTATGTTTTAATTTTTATAATGTATTTTAATGATGTATTTTTATAGTTTTAATTGATTATATGTACTGTTTTTTGTTTTATTATTATGTTCTTGGCATTAAATGTTGCCAACTGTGTAAGCCGCCCTGAGTCCCCCCGGGTGAGAAGGGCGGGGTATAAATTCTGGAAATAAATAAATAATAAATCTTAGTCTCCAGGGCAGCAGAAAACATTCTTGCTCTCTCCTCCCTATGACTTCCCCTCACATTTCATCAAACCAGTCTTGTGTCACACCTCAGGTTAACTTCACCTTGCTAAAGACACCAGGCTGTCTTTTATAGTTTATTAGAAAATAGGAAAAAAATAGTTCATAAAAGGTAAAAGTTCAGTTCCAAAATATAGTTACAAAAACAAGGCTATAATCCTCAAATCCATAGAAACATAGGCATGAAACAAGGTCCTTTCAAAAGAAGCCAAAGAATACATCCAGGCTACAAGATAATACAGGAAAGCAGACTTGGTTCTTGATTCAAGTGAGGGAATTGCTTTGACAAAGATTTCCCTCTCAGCAGACTCTTTTAATAGCATGACATGAAGGCATTTCTTTGTCCTTTGACCTCCCTCTTATTTGCTATGCAACCCCCGAAATTCCAACTGACTAACGCGATCGAGAAAAGCGGCCTCATCGTCAAGGCCGTCAAGGCGACTGAGCTCGTTAGTGTTATCGGAGCTACTCTCCCTTTCTGCTTCTTGCACCTGAAAACCATAATCAGAAACAACATCATTTCTTCCCATGGGAAAAACTCCCCGCTCTTCATCTCCCACAGCAGGAACACTCTGCACCTGAACCCATAATTCCCATCAGAGTCATCTTGAAATTCATCCTGAATCTGAATCCCATCATTGTGCACTTGCATCACAGAATCCTCATCAGAGTCACACAAAGGCAAAGGCCGAGTCAACACTATCCAAAGGCTGAGTCACAATATCTTGATGTTTCTTAATTTGGTATCACAGGCTGTGAGGATGGAGGTCTTCAGTTTATTCCAATGTTTCTCAACATTGTCAGGGTATTCTATGGATAGATGATTCTTCAGTGTTCTTTGGAGAAGAGCTTTGTTTAGAGAGTTCTTGAAGGGCTTGGGTTTTCATTTTATGACTTATCTTGCTTCCTGGGAGCCACCATTTGGTGACAATCTTGATGGTCATTGTGGAACACAACCTCTTGTCATCACCAACATGCTCTTCTGCCAGAAAAACAACTGGAAGCAACCCCAGTCAAGGCATTGGGACCTCTTAGACTATGTAATTCTACATGCCAGAGACCATCTTGCTGTGCTTCTCACAAGAACTATGTCAGGTGTTGATGACTGCTGGACAGACCACATGTTAATTCGATAACAGTAGCTAATACAGATTGAATATCCCTGATGCTTAGGGCCCGAAGTTGGATGGGGAGGGGGGGATTTTGGGATGCCTGTATTTGCATAATGAGCTATACTGGAGATAGGACCCAAATCCAAACATGGAAATCATTTACACTTTATACACCTGGAGGTCATTGTATACAACCACAAATAGTTACGTGCATTGTGTACATTGCAGAGGCAGAAAGCAAAGGTGTCACCATCTAAACCAACTAAGTGGATTCTGCAATATGTTGAATTTAGGAATCCTGGATGAGGAATACTCAACCTGTAATAAAATAAAACAATGATAACAATATACTGTTAAAAGGTATGGGAATGTGGACATTGCACCAGCAGAAATTAAAGGCGTCACTGTTGTGCCCACCTTTGCGGTATTTTTAATTTTGGAATTCTGGGCAAAGGATGGTCAACCTGTAATAAAACAGAGCAATTCTAATAATATACTGTGGGAAAAGTTATGAGAGAATGTGGTCCATACGTACAGTACAGTACTGTTTTCGGACTCTGATTTACTGTGGGATAAAAGGAGGGAGGAGGGACAACTGCCATGAATTGGTTATACTTCTTCATGCACTTACTCAGAGTGAAGAACCCTCGAGAAGACGTCTTCACTGGCTTGAAGGGGATCAGCTTCGATGGCGTAGGGCCGTGTTCGAGGGGACCGGTTTTCAGTAGGGGCCTCATCTCCGAGGGGCCACGGTTCAGTGGGAACCCACTTTGTTGCAAGGGCCTCATCTCTGAGGGACCACGGCTCAGAGGGTACCCCTGTTGCATGGGGAACTCTGAGGGGTCATTCCTCCCAGGGGCCCCATGTGGGAAGGCCCTCAACATTGAGGGGCCACGACTCACTGGGACCACCAATTGATGCATGGGTCTCAACTCCGAGAGGCCGTAGGTCAGCAGGGGTACCGCTGGTATGGACCTCACCTGTAGGGTGGCACGGCTAACTGGGGGCCCTGCTTGCTGAAAGGGTGTGGCCTCAGAGGGGTCCTGCCTCCCTAAGGACCCTGAACGTGGCGTGGGCTCCACCTCTGTCATGATACGGACCGCTGGGCTCCCGGAAGGGGCCCGGCTCCCTAGGGACCCCGAGCGAGCTGTGAGCTTCCCCTCTGAGGGGGCCTGGACTGCTGCAGAGTCCTTTTCTGAGGGCCCCTTCTCCGAGTACTCCTTCTGTGAGGGCCCCTTCTCCGAGGGCCCCTTCTCTGATGGCCCCTTCTCCGAGTGCCTCTTCTCCGAGTACCACTTCTCCGAGGGCCCCTTCTCTGAGGGCCCCTTCTCCGAGTGCCTCTTCTCCGAGTACCACTTCTCCGAGGGCCCCTTCTCTGAGTACTCCTTCTCTGAGGGCCTCTTCTCCGAGTGCCTCTTCTCCGAGTACTCCTTCTCTGAGGGCCACTTCTCCGAGGGCCCCTTCTCTGAGTGCCTCTTCTCCGAGGGCCTCTTCTCTGAGTGCCTCTTCTCAGAGGGCCTCTTCTCTGAGAGCTCCTTCTCTGAGGGCTCCTTTTCTGAGGACCCCTTCTCCGAGATCCCCATCTCCAGGGACTCCTTTTCCGAGGACTCCTTTTCTGAGGGCCCTGCTTGCATGGAAACCCTTGGCTCTTCCGAACCCCCAGGGACGTCTTTCACCATGGTGGCTCTGCTGCGTTCGGCCTATGTGGAGAAATATTTTAAAGGGATGCCCTAAAATGGCTGCCCCGAAGGCTGCCCCTAGTCTGGCCTTTAAAGAAACAAGGAAGAAAGATGCTGTTTCCTCATCAATTGATCTTCAAAGGAATAAATAATATTTTCATATTGTTATTGGTTGGATTCTACGTATTTCACTTTTTAAAATGTCCACCCCAAAGTGTCTGCTCTGAGGAATGACCTAGAATGGCCGTCCCAAAGAGAGTTCTAAAACGGCCACCTTGAAGAGAGTTCTAAAATGGCTGCCCTGAAGAGAATTCTAAAACGGCTGCCTTGATGGGTGATCTAAAATGGCCGCCATGAAGAGTTCTAAAATGGCTGCCCTAAGGGATGACCTAAAATGGCCGCCCCGAAGAGAGTTCTAAAATGGCCTCCCTGAAGAAAATTCTAAAACGGCTGCCTTGTGGGAGGATCTAAAATGGCTGTCCTGAAGAGATTTCTAAAATGGTCACCTTGAGGGGCAATCTAAAATGGCTGCCATGAAGAGAGTTCTAAAACAGCCATCCTGAAGAGAGTTCTAAAATGGCTGCCTTGAGGAATGATCTAAAATGGCTGCCCTGAAGGAAATTCCCAATTATCTGCCCTCACAGATGCCTCAAAATGGCCGCCTAAAGCCTAACTGAAAACCAAAAAAGAGGTGGAAGAAAATTTCCTCACAGTTCAATCTTAACACGAATCATTTAAACCTTCGAATATTGTAATCAACTTGATTGCATTTGAACGTTTTAGTTTTTTTTTTTAAAAAAAGTAGGTATTAAGTTATAATTTGAACTGTTCTTAATGCTGTGGGGTGCTTGGGGTCTCATTTAAGAAAGGAAGTGGGATACAAATAAATATTTATTTATTTCTTTATTTATTTGTTACATTTATATGCCGCCCTTCTCACCTGGAAGGGGACTCAGAGGGGCTTTCAAATTAAATTTACATACAATATTATATTGTTAGCATAGTACAATACTGGCAATAAATTACTATATTGCACTATATCAATATATTATATTATTACATGTAATATTACATTAATATTACATGTAAAATATATAATTAATATTATTATATTGTATTATTAGTATTATATCATATTACAATATAATATTATGAATACATCTTTTTGTCATTGTGAGCCACCTTGGGGCCCAAATTTGGCAGGAAAGTGGTCTATAATAATTATTATAACAATGATTATAAGTCATAAAAAAGTCTGCTTGCTAAATTAACCCAGAGTTGTATACTTGAGGCCCTGTCAACACAGCTTTATAATGCAGTTTAAACTGGATTATATGGTCAGTATAGAGTAATATACAGTAGAGTCTCACTTATCAAAGCTAAACGGGCCAGCAGAAGCTTGGATAAGCGAATATCTTGGATAATAAGGAGAGTTTAAGGAAAAGCACCAAAACATCATGTTATACAACAAATTTGACAGAAAAAGTAATTCAATATGCAGTAATGCTAAGTAGTAATTACTGTATTAATGAATTTAGCACCAAAATATCATGATATATTGAAAACATTGACTACAAAAATGGCTTGGATTATCCAGAGGCTTGGATAAGCGAGGCTTGGATAAGTGAGACTCTACTGTAATGCAGACTGAACTACATTGAACATCCTTATATATCTGTCTAGACTAGGCTTGGGCAAACCTGGGGCTCTCCAGGTGTTTTGGATTTCAGCTCCCACAATTCCTAACAGGCTCAGGCCCTTTCTTTTTTCCCCTCAACCGCTTAAGCGGCTTAATACTTATTATTATTATTATTATTATTATTATTATTATATTATTATTGTATGACATGATAGATATGCTGGATTTCGTTTCACAAAATCACAAGTCGAACACTTCCCAAGTGTCTAGGACTGTGTGATGTATTTTCGGATGATGCACGCAGATCCCAGATTATTATTGTTGTTGTTGTTGTTGTGTGTCTATCTATCTATCTATCTATCTACACATACACACACACTGATACCTTGATTTACGGGTGACCCTATTTGCAAGTTGCATTAATGGGGAGAAGTTATTTTTTGAAACGGTTGTTCCTAATGTGTTGCACTAAATAGGGACATGTTCTAACCATCACTGTAAGGTAGGCTGACATTGTAAAGAGGGTTGAATTCTACTTTTCTTACTTTCATATGGCGCTGTGTAATGACACGTGCCTCACTTATTTCACAAATATTGAAAGAGAGGAAGAAACAAACCTCCTTGGGCAGGTTCCATAGGTTTGTTTGCTTGTTTAAAATGCCCTGCAATTGAAAGTGAAAAAAGTGTGGCAAAAAAGGCAAATGTCATTGAAGAAGAAAATTAACTGAAGTCTGATCATGAAGGAAAATTGTACACTTAATAAATCCAGTTTGTTCACATTCTCTTTTATTACATGTTATTCTTTTTTAACACATTGTTTGTTTTTATAATGGACATTTTCTTATTTAAAAACACATAGCAAAAATGCAGTAAGTATACTGGAAAAACGAGGGTCTTGGGAGAGGGATGACATTCCGCTAAAACACTATGGAATCCAGATCGTAAATATTATAATCATTAGCATAACTAGAATGAAACTCAACAGAAATATGGAGTTTTTTTATCAAGACTTAAAGAAATGCATATAAATCTGTGGGTTATCTATATGAACCTAAGTATTCAGAAATATACAAGTTGGGATCATTTCAAGAAAGATCCTTTCATTTGTCTGTTTAATTGGTTCTTCTTGGGATTCTTCCTCTGACTGAAGCGGAAGAGCCTCTAAAACAGGAGAAATGGCTGCCGGCCTTAAAGCTTGTACTTACAGAGGAAGCGGCGCTTCGAGTCACAGTCTTCATCATTCCAATAGCGAAACCCTAGAAAGCAAGATAGGAGTCTCAGTTGCAGAATGATAGAAGCTAAGAGAGCTGGAAGAGGTCGTGAGCTACCTCACAACCTCTGAGGATGCCTGCCATAGATGTGGGCGAAACGTCAGGAGAGAATACTTCTGGAACATGGCCATACATCCCGGAAAACATACAACAACCCTGTGATCCCGGCCATGAAAGCCTTCCACAACACATTCCATGTTATTTCCTGCAACTTTGTACCTTGATTCTTGTTCCAGCCTTGTTCTTGTTTCTGGGGATTTCTGTGTATCCAGTTGATGTTCCAGTAACGTTTCAGTTTGGATTTCTGCTCCAGCCAAGACCCTTGCTTTGTGTTCCAGCATTGACTCTGCACTTTGGGCTAAACTTGGAGTTTTGTTCCTGTGTTCTAGTTTTGCTCCCTGAGTTCCAGTTTGACTCATGCTTTGGATAAATTCTTGATATCTCGTTTGGATTATTCTTGATACCTCTCTTGGGACTAACTTTGATATCCAGTTTGGACTATGTTCTTTGACTTTTATAGACTCGTTTCAAGATTTTCAATTACTTTGTTCTTGTGGATTCTATTGACTTTGGACTTTGATTTGCTATTGCTTGCATATAATCTTCAAGAAACAGCTTGCTTGCTTATATTCTGGGGCTCAATTGTGGTTTTGATGTGCCTACGCAGCCTATGGGTGCAACACATGCCAGAACTCCCTTTCAAGCTCCTTCAAGGACAAGCCAGTCACTTCAAGGATACCATCCATCTTGCCCTTGGTTGGCCCCTCTTCCTTTTGCCGTCCATTTCCCCCACCATCATTATCTTCTCCAAGCTTTCCTGTCTTCTTATGATGTGGCCAAAGTCCTTCATCTTTGCCTCTAATATCCTTCCCTCCAGTGAGCAGCCGAGCCTTCTTTCCTGGATATGGACTGGTTGGATCTTGTTGTGGTCCAAGGCACTCTCAGGATTTTCCTCCAACACACAGTTCAAAAGCGTCTATCTTTTGTGGTAGACAGTGTGTACCACAGAGCAATACAGAGAATGAAAGTACAGTAGAGTCTCACTTATCCAACATAAACGGGCCGGCAGAATGTTGGATTAGCGAATATGTTGGATAATAAGGAGAGATTAAGAAAAAGCCTATTAAACATCAAATTAGGTTATGATTTTACAAATGAAGCACCAAAACATCATGTTAGACAACAAATTTGGCAGAAAAAGTAGTTCAATACGCAGTAATGCTATGTAATAATTACTGTATTTATGAATTTAGCACCAAAATATCACGATATATTGAAAACATTGCCTCCAAAAATGCGTTGGATAATCCAGAACGTTGGATAAGTGAGACTCTATTGTAGATACATACAGACTCTACATTGAGTACACAAACAAAGTGGAATTACAGCATTCACACACATATAAACATTCATTCATCATTATGCATACATTACCATTGCTTCTTCCTTCTACTGGAAAAGAGACCCCAAAGTAGGTCAGATTGCATTCCCAGCAAATCTGCCATTCTGCGAATACATCACTTCTCTCCATTCCTTGGAAAATCATAGATTCATAAAATAATAGAGTTGGAAGAGACCATCCAGTCCAACCCCCTGCCATGCAGGAAAAGCATAAAGTATCCCTGACAGATGACCATCAACCTCTGTTTAAAAGTTTCCAAGGAAGGCTTCCACCACACTCCTAGGCAGAGAGTTCCACTGTTGAACAGCTCATACAGTCAGGAGATTCTTCCTGATGTTCAGGTGGAATCTCCTTTGGTTTAATTTGAACCCACTGTTCCTAGGCCTAGTTTCAAGGGCAGCAGAAAACAAGCCTGCTGCTCTCTCTTCCTTATGACAACTTTTCAGATATTATACATGGCTCTCATGTCTCCTCTCAACCTTCTCTTCTGCAGGCTAAACAGTTCAGTAGTTTTCCAGGCCTTATTTTTTCAAATGACATCTTTAAGCTATATAGACTCCAACCATACTCCTTTCATACCATTTCATTCAAACCATAAATCACATATTCATCACAGTCCTGGAGTTTGATTCCATTGCTCCATTGTGTCTTAATCTTTGGTGCAGCAGAAAACAAACCACCCCCCTCTTCAATATGACCGGCTTTCCAATATATCAATATGGCTCTCATGTCCCTTTCTCTCAGCCTTTTCTTCTCCAAGCTCAACATCCCCAGTCCCTCAGCTGCTGCTCAGAGGGATTCATGGCTTCCAGACTTTGGACCAGGTTGGTCTCCCTTCTTGGACACTTTTATTTATATATTTACAACATTTCTACCCCGCCCTTCTCACCCGAGGGGACTCAGGGTGGCTTACAACAACAGGCAAAATTCAGTGCCAAACAGATCAATAAAAACAGCAACAAAACCTGTGCATCTCCTCCTTGAATTACTTTGCCCAGAACTGGACACAGAATTTTATTCCAGGTGAGTCTGACCAAAGCAGAACAGAGTGGGATCAGGACTTCCACTATATATCTGGCTGCACGTGTCCTTTTTGCCTGACTCACCTGTATCATGGAGCAGCTCCACACAGTTCTCCCTGTAGTTTTTGTTGTTGGGTTCTCCTTCATCCCAGTAGCGATATCTGGAAGAAGAGCCATCGCTCCAGAACCACTTAATCTTCTCTGCAGGTATTGATTTGTTCTGAAGTTTGCAAAAAACAAAAACAAAAAACAACAACAATAACAACATGAGGAATGCTGGATCGGACTAAAGGACTACATTCCAATCTCTCATTCACACTGTTTCAATGGGAAACTTATTGGAAGAACATGATTGTGGCTATGTTTTCCCATGTTCTGGAGGAGCAGAAACAAGGAAAAGCTGCTTGGTTCCATATCCAGTGAACTCTTGTTTAGGAAGACATTGATCCACAACCTCCATGGCCACATCTGCACTGCCAAATAATGTTGTTTCATAATGCTTTGAACTGTATATGGCAGTCTAGATGGGGCTCATGATAGGATTTTATAGTTGTCAAGAACCCACAGTGGTTTGAAGTGAATTGGTCCTTGAGGGTGAAACAAAGATGTCAGTTTGGAAGAGGCCCATTGAAAGATGGATTTGGTTTCTCCGTGGAATATTTGGAGACAAAATGCCTGCAACAGGGAGCCTTGAAAACTTTCCCAATTACAATTATGAAACTAAAAACATACAGGTATTTCTTCTGGATAAAAAGTGAACTATACATAACTAATAATCTATCATTTGAGAAGAACACCCAAGAATTACATAGAAAAATATTATGCCTTTTCTCTCTTCTAGGGACCTGACATTGGCAGCTATTATTCTATTATTAGTCTCCAACCTAATCTTGGATCTTTTTGCTTAACTATAACTAGCAAGCAAACCATATCTTACACAAAGGAAACAAAGCTCTATTAATTCTGTTAAAACTGGCATCATTTATTTGACATGCTTCCCCACCCCCTCCAAACAGAGTTGAGACCTACTTTGCCAACGCGATACAATCCAATCCAGACATTCTCAAAATAATTGTAGTTGTCCAAAACGTAAGTGTCGATTTCCGACATCTCAGCAAAACTATCAACGGAAGTAAGGTGGGCTCCAGGCATGTAGTCTTGGCAGATTTTCTAGGAGATGAGACAGGAAATGAGAGATGCCGAGACAAGACAAGGGACAAATATAGCTTTTCTTAGAAGCAAAAAAGATAACCTTGACCATGGAGCAGCACTCACCTCTGCTTCTATCCAGCTCACTTTGAAGGAGAAGAACTTGTAGCAATCTTTCCTGTAGGAGAGCAGCTCTGGAGGACAGGACTTGACTGCAGCGTCTACAAAAGGTGAGACAGGAGGTCAGAAGAAAAATATCCCTCCCCCCTTTATATTTTCCGTAATAAAATATATATCAAAAATAAATAAATAAATAAATAACAGTATTTATTTGGGTGGTTTCTTGATAATACCTGCAGGAGGAGGAATGTCTCACCTTGCTTGGTCCTGCCTTGTAGGGAGAGACCTACCATCACGAAGCCTAAGGTGCAGGAGAGGAAACGGTCCATCTTTGCCACTTTTTTTCACCTGTGGAAAGAAAGACAGAGTTAGAAGAGACAGCGCCTGCTTATCTTTGGAAAAAGTCCTGTCAAAATGGAGATCTTTGAGACATGGGAAGAAGGGGAACAGCTAGGATCCCTAATTGATGGTCTCCGTATTCATCCCTTCCGGGTTCAGGTTGATCCAGTGGATTGAATCCAGTGGGATGATGATAATGATATTTATTTTAACTCAGGTAGGATCTGAGGCTGCTTCTACACTGCCATTTAAAATTTAGATTATCTGCTTTGAACTGGATTGTATGGTGGTGTAGACTCATATAATCCAGTTCAACCAGATAATCTGGGATCAGATACTGGATTATATGGCAGTGCAGATCCAGCATGAGTTCAATGGAATGATGACGATGATGATATTTATTTTATTTCAAAATTCTAATTTTTTTTACTAATTTCTATCATTCTTAATAAAAATTTAAAATGATAGCCATTCTTCAAAGCCATTGAACAACGACAATTTCAACAGAATGGAGGAAACCATGAAAATGAACACAATCTGGCTACCAGTATTTTTTTTTTTTAAAAAAAAACCTCTAAAATCAGGACAGTAAATAAAGAACAACATTCAGGAAACGGGGGAATTCCAGACAAGAAATAATCAGGGCCAGCTAACAACTCAGAATGAAGGATTCCCCCATGCAGTAATGGAGCTTGCAAGGCCATTTAAAGCTAATCAAGGTGATTAATAACAACATTCTCACAGGCCTCCAACAGACAAGACTTATTTCTTCCACCCTGGACCTTTCACAGATATAAAAACCTCCCTTGCTTAGTTTTTTCACTATACCTCAGAACCTCTGAGGATGACTGCCATAGATGTGGGCGAAATGTCAGGAGAGAATGCTTCTGGAACATGGCCAGACAGCCCGGAAAACACACAACAACCCAGTGATTCTGGCCATGAAAGCCTTCGACAACACATTCAAACACACACCCAAAATGTAGTTTAGAAAAATACGATTCTGGTTGCAAGGCCTGGCAACTGTGAATGGCCTCTTTCAAAGAACTAACAACAAGACATAAATAATTTAAGTTTAATACAGCTTCCTTCTCTGAAGAACATTGTATTCTGATTGCTGTTTAAGTTATTTTATTATGTTGTAAGCCGCTTTGGTTCCCATGAGGGAGAAAAATGGGATATAAATAAAGATGCATTATTAATATTATTATTATTATTATTGACACAAAGACATTGTATGACACAGCAAACGAGATCTATATGCTGGATTTCGTATCACAAAATCACAAGTCAAACACTTCCCAAGTGTCTAGGACTGTGTGCTGTATTATTATTATTATTATTATTATTATTATTATTATTATTATTATTACAGTAGAGTCTCACTTATCCAACATAAACGGGCCGGCAGAATGTTGGATAAGCAAATATGTTGGATAATAAGGAGGCATTAAGGAAAAGCCTATTAAACATCAAATTAGGTTATGCTTTTCCAAATGAAGCACCAAAACATCATGTTAGACAACAAATTTGGCAGAAAAAGTAGTTCAATACGCAGTAAAGCTATGTAGTAATTACTGTGTTTATGAATTTAGCACCAAAATATCACGATATATTGAAAACATTGACTACAAAAATGCGTTGGAAAATCCAGAACGTTGGATAAGCGAGTGTTGGATAAGTGAGACTCTACTGTATATGTATGTGTATATACTGATTTATGGCTACAGCACGAGGATTTTGGATGAATGGATTTTTAACCATATGTTTTATATTTTTATATTGTTTTAATTGTTATAATTGGATTATCATTGCTATGTTTTAATTATGTGTAGGCATCGAATTGTTGCCAATTGTGTACACCGGCCTGAGTCCCTTCAGGTGAGAAGGGCGGGATATAAATGTTGGAAATAAATAATATATATATATATATATATATATATATATATTTATAAAATTTTGTGTGTGTGTGTGTGTGTATATATATATATACACACACACACACACACACACACATTTCTCCTCAGCGAGATTCTAGACAAAGGCTGAGAGAGGAGGAAGGAAGGCAGGCCGCTCGTTCTGAGGGGAAAATAGAGGAACCATAAAATAATTAAATACATGAATATATAGAATTTTATTCCCAGTAAGGATTTATAATAATAATACAGTAGAATCTCGCTTATCCAACCTCCGCTTATCCAATGTTCTGCCTTTTAGTAGTCAATGTTTTTGTAGTTAATGTTTTCAATACATTGTGATATTTTGGTGCTAAATTCATAAATACAGTAATTATTACATAACGTTACTGTTTATTGAACTTCTTTTTCTGTCGATTTGTGGTAAAACATGATGTTTTGGTGCTTGATTTGTCAAATCATAACATAATTTGAGGTTTAATAGGCTTTTCCTTAATCCATTCTGCTGGCCCGTTTATGTTGGATAAGTGAGACTCTACTGTATATACATACATACACACACACATACACACACACTATATATATATACAATATACACCTTAAAAATGGTATAGTAGAGTCTCACTTATCCAACATAAACGGGCTGGCAGAACGTTGGATAAGCAAAAATGTGGATAATAAGGAGGGATGAAGGAAAAGCCTATTAAACCTCAAATTGTGTTATGATTTTACAAATTAAGCATCAAAACACTGTGTTTTACAGTTCAATACACCTTAATGTTATGTAGGAATTACTGCATTTACGAATTTAGCACCAAAACATCGCAATGTATTGAAAACATTGACTACAAAAACTTTGGCTACTAACAAAAGATAGAATTGGATAAAATGAACTTACAGTAACAACGTGGTCCTAAATTAAATCCGGAAAAAGTTCAGGCCTTGCTGCCTAGAGAAACAGCTGTGGATACCAGCTGGAGGCAGACTGCGTTGGATAATCCAGAATGTTGGATAAGCGAAGGTTGGATAAGCGAGACTCTACTGTATATGGAATTCGAAGAAGCAGGAATGGAGGGCGAAACGTGCCTGACCGGGACCACCTTCCGTCTGGAAAGCATGTGGGGCAAGAATAGGCCTCCACAGTCACCTTCATACCAACCGCCATGACACTACACTTCATCCTCAGAAAAAACAAGGGATTGCCTAAGTAAGTAAGTACAATAATATACAATATATCTTAACAATGAAGAAAACCCGAAAGTTAGAGTGTATTAAATGAGCCATATTTCCCTCTTGCCTTTGGCAAAACGAGCTTGAATTCCTGTCAGGAATGTTTAAGGCCTTCGGGCCTACAGGGACTCATTCTCTTCAGAGATATTCTTCGGCCTCTTTTTAATTCTCTGACAGGAATTTAGAGTCTGCACGCACGGCACGAATATAGGCCTTTTGAAACCATTCTTAATTGCAGATTCGTTTGTCACTCATGTTTTGTAATATCTTACTTGGTTCTCCTCAGGAAGAACAACTCTATGGGGAATTTTAAAGCATCTTGCGCAGGCCTGGGCCAACTTGGGCCTTGCCTCCATGGGTTTTGGACTTCGACTCCCGCCATTCCTCACAGCCTCAGGCCCTTTCCTTTTCCCCCTCAGCCGATTTAATTTCCCACAATGTTTGTTTGTTTGTTTGTTTGTTCCATGCATTTATACCCCGCCCTTCTCCCCGAGGGGACTCAGAGCGGCTTACATTCTGCCACGAGGGCCAGCAACAAATCTATATCTATAAAAGAGTGATGGCATCACGGCAGCGGACAAAACAACAAAAGTAAACACCCTACAACCTCCAAAATTGACAGCACAACCCCTCATCCATGCCTCTAGGTTGATACAACAAAAAGAAAAGAAAAATAAAGTCCTAATTAGAGGGAGAGGAATAATTGCTTTTATCCAATTGCTGCCAGTTAGAAGGCTAAGCTCTAACTAGCAACCTCCTAGCAACCCACGCAGCCCAGGGGACCCTTTACCTTAACTACCACCAATTCCTCAATACTTTATTTCCCATACAGTAGAGTCTCGCTTATCCAACGTAAACGGGCCGGCAGAACGTTGGATAAGCGAATATGTTGGATAATAAGGAGGGATTAAGGAAAAGCCTATAAAACATCAAATTAGGTTATGATTTTACAAATTAAGCACCAAAACATCATGTTATACAACAAATTTGGCAGAAAAAGTAGTTCAATAGGCAGCAATGCCATGTAGTCATTACTGTATTTACTAATTTAGCATTAAAATATCATGATATATTGAAAACACTGACTACAAAAATCCAGAATGTTGGATAAGCGAGTGTTGGATAAGTGAGACTTTATTGTACCACCATACTTCGCCACAGCAACGCGTGGCCGGGCACAGCTAGTATACTATAAAACAAAACAATTAAAACATGATAAAAACATGATTAAAAGTATACAAAAATTAAAACATGTGATACTGACATGGAATTAAAACAGATTGATCTGTCCTAATCTGAACTAGGGCTGGAAAACAATTGTGTTCCATTCGCATTGGAATAAGTATTTACCATGTCTTCACTTTTGAATATATATACAAACTGGAATGTCGTTTAGCCTTTTGTATCCATGTTTCTCTGAAAAGTGCAGACTAATTTTCCTAGCAAAATGTTGTGCAGAGAAATGCATCCTCCTAAAACGTGAATGTTAGTGGGAGGAAACCATTAAAAAAAACATTAGAATACCATGAAAAACAGATTTGGGATGTGTGAGTTTATAGGCAAACCCACATGCTAAAATGAACATGTTTGACCAATCTAAAACCACAGTGGGGGTATATGGGGGTTGAGCACTCTAAAAATAATTTTTTAAAATGTTGTTAGGCTGAGCAAATGGCAATGAAGATGCTTTCACCTTATTGGATAGACAAGAATAAAAACTCAACTCAAAGAGGGGTAGTTTTTAAGCAGTACAGCAAGTCATTTTTTTCCAAGAAAAATCTCATCTGCCTTTTCCTTAGGTCCAGGCTTTGGGGAAAAAAAACAAAGAGATGTCCATGGAACGTGACTTCTTCATGAGGATGAAATGCACTGTTACCAACAGAGGCAGAACTGTAAATCTCAAATCTGCCACATGGAAGGCAAGATATTTTTCCCTTGTATTGGTTGGAAGATTTAATATATGGGATAAAATTACTGCTTAATAATATAAATAATCTTTCTCGCTCTTTTGTTTCAGGTTTTGCACTGCACTGGACAAATTAAAGTCTACAATACTTGCCCTCCTCATGCTCTGTGTGGTTATAAGGAGCCTCTCCTGTCCTGCCTTGTATTAATGTGTGAACCTGTTCAGCACCCCTCCAATACTGACATCCCACTGGATAGTAAGACCTTCCTGAGCCGTCATAGCATGGACATGAAATTCACCTACTGTGATGACAGGTAAAATGATCCAACCGACTGCACAGGTGGGGAATGTCTAGCCCTCCAGATTTTCTTGAGTTTTTACTTTCAATAGGGTCAGCTAGCACAACCAACAGCAAGGAATTAAAAAGTTGTAGTTCAACAATATTCAGAAGGCCACCCATTACTCATCTTTGGTTCTTTATGTAACAGGAGGAACAGTGTTGCATTTCCAGTATGATAAATTGTGATGCACTTCCTTGTTATTGATTTCTCAAAAAAAGTGCAATAACTTTAAGTCTGTGTTTATGCAACATGATGCGAAAATGGCAATTCAAATATGGTTACAAGCAAAAGAATGGCCCCAGTTTTGAGGGTAACACTGGTTGCACTCCACATGTCCTGAATTAATATGAATAAAGTCCCAATGTAAACATGATGGACAAGTCTAATTGAATTGAATTTGTCTGGGAATTACAAAGTTTGTGGTCCTGTCAACACCATCCTGTAATCCTGTGATGCAGAATCCATTTAGGAATGCTCCAGATTAGAACCAGGATGAAGTTTTGATGCGGATTGTTTCATGGCCTCTCAGAAGCAAGTGGTTGAATCCAAAAAAGGGAACAGTAACCATAATATATTTAATGGCTACAGAAGTGGAAACCTCATGAGGAAGTCTTTATTCTCCCATAGAAGTGGAAGCTTGCCAGCAGACGTGTCGTTCTTTTGCTGAGTTGTCCTTGGAAGCTCTATAGAGGCAATGGTAGGCATCCAGGAGTCCTTCTTTACTATTCACTGCCTTTAAGAGCAGCTTAAATCCACTCCTTTGAGGCTGAGTCCACCAGACTCAGTTGCTACTATAAGTTCATTTTATGCAATTCTATCTTTATTTGTAGTCAAATAGTTAGTAGCCAATGTTAATTTTATAATTTTTATTAAAAATTTGAAAATAACAATAAAATCCACCATAGTGGGTTAGGAAAGTATGGAGGGGAAGAAAGGATGGGGGGTAGGGAGGGTGGTGGTGGTAGAAAGTGGGTAATAAGGGTGGGGGAAAGTGGGAAAGGGGTAATAAGGGTGGGGGGGTCAGGGTCCTTGTCGATTCTTGACTTCCATTCTTCTCTATAAAGTTGTCATGACTATTTGTATTATTTATGTTGTTGGTATCATTTTTTTGTCTCTGTGTGTGTGTCGACAGTTGACACTTCTCCTTCGTGTTAAGGGCTTTATAACAATATTCTAACTTTTTCTTTCTTCATCCAGTCCTTTACCAGTGTCCAATCTATCCCTTTTTTAAGCTTATTTTATGTTGTTGATAGCAAGAACGTTAGGTAGTCCATATTCATTATATCCCATATTCTTTTTATCCATTCTTCCACTTTGGGTATTAATTTCTGTTTCCATAATCTTGCAAGAACTAATCTGGCAGCTGTTGTTAAGTGTGTAAAGATTTTGTCTTCATTCTTTCCCCATTGGTTATTCGTCATGCCCAATAGAAAGAATTCTGGGAGTAGTGGTATTTTTATCTTTAAGATTTTTTGACATTTATCGTGGATTTCCCTCCAGTACGGTTTTACCTTCTCACAAGACCACCACATGTGTAGATACGATCCTTCACCTCTTCCACATTTCCAGCATTTAATCTTCTTGCCTTTGGTAAATTTTGATATCCTTTTTGGGGTCAGGTGCCACCGATAGAACATTTTCCACCAATTTTCTTTCAATTCATAGGCATATGTATAATTTAATTTTTCCCCCATAAACATTCCCATTCCTATAATAATATAGTTCTTCCTAGATCTCTTGCCCAATTTGTCATGCACTCCGTTATTTGTTCCTTCTCAGTGCTCCATTCCAATAGAAATTTATATATTCTTGAAATTTTCCTCTTTCCCTTGTCTAATATGACATCCCATGGTGTTACCTTATCCTCAAATCCCTGAATCTTATCTTTATTGAAACTTTCTTTTAATTGATAATACTGGAGCCAGGTTAGATTGTCATATTTTGATTTTAATTCTTCCTGTTCATTTTATGCAATTCTATCTTTATTTGTAGTCAATTAGTTAGTAGCTAATGTTTTTTTAGTCAATGTTTTCATTACATTGCGATGTTTTGGCGCTAAATTCATAAATTCAGTAATTACTACACAACGTTACTGTGTTTTGGACTGCTTTTTCTGTCTATTTGTTGTAAAACAGCATGTTTTTTGGTGCTTAATTTGTAAAATCATAGCGTAATTTGACGTTTAATAGGCTTTTCCTTAATTCCTCCATATTATCCAACATTTACGCTTATCCAACGTTCTGTCAGCCCATTTATGTTGGATAAGTGAGACTCTACTGTATATCGAAATGTATTGCATGTAACTCCATAGTGTAAATATACAGTTCTAATGGACATGTGGTCACAGCACATTCCACTGAAAGGGTTCAGAGAGTGGAGATGTCGACCTAGACCAATGATGGGCAACCTTTTGCGCTTGGTGTGTTAAAATTCACCAAAAAAAGCCTAGCATGACTTGGGTGGTGTGTCACTTTGAGAAAAAAAAACGCCCATAATTTCGCAATATGTATAGCTTAAATAACAAAAATATATAATTGTAATATATAACTGTATTCAGTAAATCAAAAACTATTTACTACCGCTATTTCCATGTACAACAATCTATGGTACCTCTTGCGATTTCCACGCTGATTTCTCTCTATTGTAGTTTCAATGTAGTCATGAATAATGAATAATAATATAATAGTAATAATAATCTACTACAATAATACAGTAGAGTCTCACTTATCCAACACTCGCTTATCCAACGTTCTGGATTATCCAACGCATTTTTGTAGTCAATGTTTTCAATAAACCATTTATTTATTTACAGTATTTATATTCCGCCCTTCTCACCCCGAAGGGGACTCAGGGCAGATTACAATGAACACATATATGGCAAACATTCAATGCCAACAGACAAACAACATATATAGACAGACACAGAGGCATTCAACATTTTTTCCAGCTTCACGATTCCGGCCACAGGGGGAGCTGTTGCTTCACTGTCCACTAGTGGCTGTACTTCCTCATTCCTTTCCTTGTGTTTTGCTGGCAGTTTTTATGATGTTCTAATTAGTTAAATTAGCCTCCCGCATAAAGCGTCCCTAAATTTCCCTACTTGACAGATGCAACTGTCTTTCGGGGCTGCATAGGTCAACAGCAAGCCAGGCTATTTAATGCTCGGGGGCTTAACTCGACCCGGGCTTCGAACTCATGATCTCTCGGTCAGTAGTGATTTATTGCAGCTGGTTACTAGCCAGCTGTGCCACAGTCCGGCCCCATGATATTTTGGTGCTAAATTCGTAAATATAGTAATTACTACATAGCATTATTTCGTATTGAACTACTTTTTCTGTCAAATTTGTTGTATAACATGATGTTTAGGTGCTTAATTTGTAAAATCATAACCTAACTTGATGTTTAATAGGCTTTTCCTTAATCGCTCCTTATTATCCAGCATATTCGCTTATCCAACATTCTGCCGGCCCGTTTATGTTGGATAAGTGAGAGTCTACTGTGTGTGTGTGTGTGTATATATATATATATATATATATATATATATATATATATATATATATATGTAATGTGCATAATTCCCATGGAGTAAACAACAAAACTACTGGACCAAATCACACCAAATTTGGCCACAAAAGACATAGTCATTCAATCAATCTGCATGTGGCAGTGTGTCAGCAAAAATGGCTAGGCGTGTCATTGCTGACACGCGTGTCATAGGTTGGCCATCACTGACCTAGAGGGACAGCTGAGCCATGACGATGTGACAGGCATGACAATAGTGGCATCATTTCCTGTGGCCACTTTGGGTATATAAGGAAGTGGAAGACATCTGCAATTTCTCTTTGCCATGATTCTCTTTGCCATGCAACATCTTTGCCATCTGGAACTCATTGAGGCCGTGGTAACACAGTGGGTTAAATCGCTAGCTACAGGAAATCTGCTGACCAGAGGGTTGGCAGTTCGAAGACGCAAGTTGGAGTGAGTTCCCGTTGTCAGCCCTAGCTTCTGCCAACCTAGCAATTCAAAATCATGCAATGCAAGTAGATCAATAGGTACCACATTTGCAGAAAGCTAAAAGGGCGCCCCATGCAGATATGGAGACATGCCAGCATCACGATCAGAGATTTCTATAGACCACAGGCAGCACGGCATGGAAAAATGGAACAAAAGCACCCCGCCATGGCTGCAGTTGAGCATCTCCTCCAGGCGCCTTTGTCTGTGTATTCTATGTTGTTGTTCACTGTGTAAAAGGCATTGAATGTTTGCCTTATATGTGTATACTGTAATCCACTCTGAGTTCCTCCGGTGAGATAAAGCAGAATATAAATAAAGTATATTATTATGATATTATTATTACTATTATTACTATTGTTGAATCGTTGCATCTTGCCACGTGCGTGTCTTGCTATGGTCACCTTGCTATAAGGTAAGGTAAAGGTTTTCCCCTGACATTAAGTCCAGTCATGTCTGACTCTGGGGGTTGGTGCTCATCTCCATTTCTAAGCCGAAGAGCCAGTGTTGTCCGTAGACACCTACAAGGTCATGTGGCCGGCATGACTGCATGGAGCGCCGTTACCTTCCCACAGGAGCGGTACCTATTGATCTACTCACATTGGCATGTTTTCAAACTGCTGGGTTGGCAGAAGCTGGAGCTAACAGCGGGCGCTCACTCCGCTCCCGGTATTTGAACCTGCGACCTTTCTGTCTGCAAATTCAGCAACTCAGTGCTTTAACACACTTCGCCACCGGGGCTCCTCACCTTGCTATGGTTGTGAGTATATATCTCTGTATATTCTGATAGCAGACCTCTAAAAATTGCTGTATATATAGAGCAACAGTGATGAATAAAAACTTCCAAAGGAGTTTGGATGAAAGCTGTCAAGAAATGGTTAAATTGAGACTCATTTATCTTCTGTCTCAATTTACCTCCTTCTCCGGCGATCTGGCTATCTGCTCAGTCGTACAGAAATAAATTCACACCTCCTGGCTGTCAGCTGAAACCAGCGGCTTTTACCTTTATTTACCCTGAAGAAGGAGACAGAAGGCCTGATCCTTGCAGCCCAGGAGCAAGCCATCGGAACAAATGCAATTAAGGCCAAGATCGAAAAATCAGCTGATGACCCAAAATGCAGACTGTGCAAGGAAGCTGACGAAACCATTGATCATATCCTCAGCTGCTGTAAGAAAATTGCACAGACAGACTACAAACAGAGGCACAACTGTGTAGCCCAAATGATCCATTGGAACTTATGCCTCAAGTACCACCTCCCAGCAGAAAAGAACTGGTGGGATCACAAACCAGCAAAGGTTGTGGAAAATGAGCATGCAAAGATACTGTGGGACTTCCGAATCCAGACTGACAAAGTTCTGGAACACAACACACCAGACATCACAGTTGTGGAAAAGAACAAGGTTTGGATCATTGATGTTGCCATCCCAGGTGACAGTCGCATTGATGAAAAACAACAGGAAAAACTCAGCCGCTATCAGGACCTCAAGATTGAACTGCAAAGACTCTGGCAGAAACCAGTGCAGGTGGTCCCGGTGGTGATGGGCACACTGGGTGCCGTGCCAAAAGATCTCAGCCGGCATTTGGAAACAATAGACATTGACAAAATCACAATTTGCCAACTGCAAAAGGCCACGCTGCTGGGATCTGCGTGCATCATCCGAAAATACATCACACAGTCCTAGACACTTGGGAAGTGTTCGACTTGTGGTTTTGCGAAACGAAATCCAGCATATCGATCTTGTTTGCTGTGTCATACAACGTCGTTGTGTCAATAATAATAATAATAGGGTTGGAAGAGACCCCTTGGGCCATTGGGTCCAATCCCCTTCTGCCTCTGTGCACCAAAAGCACAAGCAAAGCATCCCTGACAGATGACCACCAGCCTCAATAATAATAATAATAATAATAATAATAATAATAATAATAATAATAATAATAATAATTGTAAGAGAAGAAGAGACCCCTTGGGTCATTTAGCCCAACCCTCTTCTGCCCTTGTGCCGTGGGGGCCAGATAAATGGCTTCGATGGGCCGCATCCGGCCCCCGGGCCTTAGTTTGGGGACCCCTGCTTTAGAAGGAGGGTAAAAACCAGGATTTGGGAGCAGGCCTTTGATAAATAGCGCAGTACAATGATTTAACCTGGAAATTGTGCCATTGATTATGAAACGGCTTTAGCCCTTGTCTTTGGATGACGCGTCTTAACATTGGAGTGTATTTTAATTATGCTTTTATTTCTGAATCAATCTATATACAGTGTTCCCTCACTACTTCGCGGTTCACTTTTCGCAGATTCGCTGTTTTGCGGTTTTTCAATACACTCTAAAAGACTATCATAAATCATAAAAAATTACAATTTACAGCCTAAGAAAGGGAGGAAGGTGAAGCTGAAGGGAGAGAAAAGGAGCCCAAGCGTCAACGGGAGGAGAAAGAGGCGATTTATCAACACATGATTGGTAGATAAAGACTTAAAATAGTGTATAACTACTATAATAATGTATAAATATTAAAATAAATATAGCGTCCCTACTTCATGGATTTTCACTTATTGCAGGTGGTTCTGGAACCTAATCCCCGCGATGAGGGAACACTGTACTCCCGTTTTTTTCTTCTTTCATATTCCTTTTTTAAAATAGTCTTTGAAATCTGTCCAATCTGTTTCTTTCATAGCTCTTCTGGTGCATTTTTATTGTTAAAAATGTTAATTTATCCATGTCTTTAATCTCTATGACTTTAGCCATCCATAAATCTTTAGTTGGTGTTTCTTCTGATTTCCATAGTTTTGCTAAAATAGTCCTAGCTGCTGTTTTAAAAAGGGTGAGATGTTTATCCTTGTGTACGTCAATCTCATCTTGATATTCATATAGCCCTAATAAAAGGGTTTCAGGTTTCAATTCCAGGTTAATTTTTAAAATCTTATTACATTCTGCATGGGTATCTTTCTAATATTTCATTATTTTTTTACAACTCCACCATATATGTAGGTAGGAGCCCACTTCTTCTTTACATCTCCAGCACTTATTATTCATATTTTTATACATTTAAGCTAATTATTTTGGGGTCAAATACCATCTGTGTAATAATTTAAGCCAATTTTCTTTAAGGTCAATAGCATATGTATATTTAAATTTACTTTAATGTGATGTATCAGCGAATAATGTGTGCAGATCCCAGTAAGGTTGTTGTTGTTGTTGTTGTTGTTGTTATTTATTGAATCGTTGACATCTTGCCACGTGCGTCACCTTGCTATGGTTGTGAGTATATATCTCTGTATATACTGTTAGCAGACCTGTAAAAATAGCTGTATATATAGAGCAACAGTGATAAATAAAAACTTCCAAAGGAGTTTGGATGAAAGCCAGAGCTCAAGTGTGCTTATTAAACTGGTGAGCTATAAAACAAGGTCACCGCTGGACTATAACTCTTTGCTAACTGTGACAAAGTATCTGCAGTGTTTTGGATCTGAACTAACTGCTTGTCTTGAGAGAATTTCAGTCCCATGTGCAGCTAGATGGGGATGAGAAATTGTGGTCAAGATCAAAATGATTGATTCACATACCTACCTGGCCTGGGCGTTTTGTTTGTTTACTTGAACCCCATGCCGACAGAACAAACCATATGAGAACACCCCAAAAAAAAGTTAATACTAAACTAATCGAATTGAAACCAATATATACCATTTATTTGAAGGCATCCATTGACAAAGGCTCGCCACTAAAGGCAACTTGGCAGAGAAGGAAATGCTCTTTACAATAAAGTCTTCCTTCCAGGTCTGCTGATATTTCCTATCATCAGGCGCACTGGGCTTGAAGGTCCCTCCACGAAGGTGGCCTTTTCACCTCCATCACCGCATTCAATGTTCCGTTTTCTTGCACAGACAGTGGTTCACAGAGTTGCATGTCTTGAGGCTTAAAGTCCCGCGGCCAAACAGGACACAGAAATCAATTTCCAGAAGATAGTTCTTAAAAACCTCGGTTCTGCAAGGAAAAGGGAGAGAGACGTGCCGTTGGTTGGTTCCTGGGAATCTCCTTTCGCTTGCTCTTGCTACCACAGGGATAAAGAAATTGGAATAATCTGTTGCAAAGTGGAAATACAAACCTAAAGGCTGGGAGGAAATAGGAAGACCTTTTTTATTTTGGTGGCCTCTGGCTTTATTTTGCTGTAGCAGATTGTTCTCTTAATAATGTAAATGATGCTTGGTTTCTTCATGTTTCGAATGTGTTTTTAAAATTGTTTTAAAATTTGTGAGTCTACCTTGTGTGTTTTAAACAGAAACTGAAAGGTAATTGGGTTGCTGTAAGTTTTCCGGGCCGTGTGGCCATGTTCCGGAAGCATTCTCTTCTGACGTTTCGCCCACATCTATGGCAGGCATCCATAGAGGTTGTGAGGTCTGCTAGAAACTAGGGAACTGGGGTTTATATATCTGTGGAATAATGTCCAGGGTGGGAGAAAGAATTCTTGCCTGTCTGAGGCAAGTGGGAATGTAATTGGTTATTTTGATTAGCCTTGAATGGCCAGACAGGAGACAATCAGGGCCAGGTAACACCTCTTAACAGGAAGCAGCCAGGCTTTCAACCTGCAAGGCTATTCAATGCTAATCAAGGTGGGCAATTGCAATATTCACTTGCCTCAAACAGACAAAAATTCTTTCTCCCATCCTGTTCATTCCACAGATATATAAATACCATTTTCTTACAACAAACCATTTTCTTAGTTTCCAACAGACCTCACAACCTCTGAGGATGTCTGCCACAGATGTGGGCGAAACATCAGGAGGGAATGCTTTTGAAACATGACCACACAGCCCGGAAAACTCACAGCAACCCAGGGATTCTGGCCATGAAAGCCTTCGACAACACAATGAGATGTAATTGTCTTTTAACTTTTATATTATTGTTTCTATGGTCAATTTTGACTATAGATTTGTGCTGGAGGTCTTAGAGAAGTGTTTGCTAAGTCCTGCAGTGCGTCTCTGGGGTTAATTTTTTAATACCATTAATACATTTTTCAATTTTAATGTTTTCATTTTTTTTATGCTTTAAATTGTATTGTATCAGTTTTACTGTAAGCTGCTTTAAGACTTTTTTTAAGAGAAAAAGCATGGTATAAATGATGATGATGATGATGATGATGATGATGTTATGGAGAGAAAAAGCATGGTATAAATGATGATGATGATGATGTTATGGAGAGGAAAATCATGGTATAAATAATAATGATGATGATGTTTTGGAGGGGAAAAGCGGAATAGTAAGAAGAAGAAGAAGTAGAAGTAGTAGTAGAAGTAGTAGAAGTAGAAGAAGAAGTAGAAGTAGAAGAAGAAGTAGTAGAAGAAGAAGTAGAAGAAGCAGTAGTAGTAGTAGTCAGGTTCAAAAAAAGTATTTCGATTTTCCCACTTTCTCTCGAGGTCCTGAGCTCCCAACCAAAGCAGATCTGTATATTGTTCTAAATGATTCTGAACAGATGAAAAGGAGAAGACAAATTAAACCAAATTTCATTTTGATTGGGCTCCTCCCCATTTAAGCCGCCACGAGTCCTTTGGGGAGATGGAGGCAGGGTACAAAAACAAAGTAATTAATTAATTAATTAATTACATATCAACTGAACAAGAGAAGGGACTTCTTTGTGATAAGAGTGGTTAAGAGATAGGAGATAGGACAGCTCCCTTCTGAGGATGCTCTTGCTTGAGATCTCCATTGAGCAGGGGGTCTGACCAGATGGCCTTTGGGGTCCCCTCCCACTCTAGGGTTCAATTATTCTGAAATCACACTGGGAACGGCGTCAGGAGGCTCACATTCTGAGGTGCAGATTGCTCCCATCCATCCACTGCCAAGAACCGTGAGAAGAGTTGTATTTTAGCCCGATCCAGAAATTTCCAGGTATGCGCCACTGGTACTCCTCAGCCAGCCATTTCTCAGTCTCGATTATCAGGAAGGCCTGCGGGAGGAAACCCTGTAACGTTTATGATCCGAATCTTATAGATACAACATCTTATTAATATAAATACACAGGAAAAAGCGGGGAAAGGAAAGAAGGAAGGACAAGGAGAAGAAAATGTAATAGTAGTAGTAGAGAAGGACAAGCACGAGGAGAGGAAATAGTGGAGTAAGAGGAGAGGAGGAAGGAAGGAGGAGGTGGTGGAGGAGGAAAAGGATAATAATGGAGAAGGAAGACGAAAAGCAGGAAAAGAAAGGAAGGAAAAAAGGAGAAGAAAAAGTAATAGTAGTAGAGAAGGACAAGCAGGAGAGGAAATAGTGGAGTAAGAGGAGAGGAGGCGGGAAGGAGGAGGTGGAGGAGGAAGAGGAGAGTAATGGAGGAGAAGGAAGAAGAAAAGCGGGGAAAGGAAGGAGAAGGAGAAGAAAAAGTAATAGTAGTAGTAGAGAAGGACAAGCAGGAGAGGAAATAGTGGAGTAAGAGGAGAGGAGGCGGGAAGGAGGAGGTGGAGGAGGAGGAAGAGGAGAGTAATGGAGGAGAAGGAAGAAGAAACGTGGAGAAAGGAAGAAAGGACAAGGAGAAGAAAAAGTAATAGTAGTAGTAGAGAAGGACAAGCAGGAGAGGAAATAGTGGAGTAAGAGGAGAGGAGGCGGGAAGGAGGAGGTGGAAAATGAGGAAGAGGAGAGTAATGGAGGAGAAGGAAGAAGAAACATGGAGAAAGGAAGGAAGGACGAGAAGAAAAAGTAATAGTAGTAGGGAAGAACAAGCAGGAGAGGAAATAGTGGAGTAAGAGGAGAGGAGGCGGGAAGGAGGAGGTGGAGGAGGAAGAGGAGAGTAATGGAGGAGAAGGAAGAAAAAAAGTGGCAAAAGGAAGGAGAAGGAGAAGAAAAAGTAATAGTAGTAGAGAAGGACAAGCAGGAGGAGAGGGAAGAAGAGGAGATGGAGGAGGAGGAAAAAGAAATAATGGAGGAGGATGAGGAGGAGGAAGAGAGGGGTTTCTTTCATTTCTTCTATGTTTTAAGGAAAAAAAATCTTCAGTGGCACGTAGGAAATGGATTCCAATGTGCTTTGTGTCCCAGCCCTACTCCATGCCAAAGAGAGACCCTGAACGGGCTTTGCATCACCATTTCTCCTTCTGTCCTTCCCATCAGAAGGCTGGCTCCCAAGGTCTCGCAGTGCGGGATGCATTTCTCCCAGGACATCATCTCGGAGGTGCCCAGGTAGCAGTTATCCCCCCATTGCAGCCAATGGTCCGGGCAGGGTCTGCAGTCCAAGGCTGGGAAGAGAAAGCGCATGGTTCAAACTGGTTCCTTTCCGCCCGTTTCCGATCCTGAGCACCTCCCTCCATCCCCAGCAATGTCTCAGATCTACAGCCTTTCTCCAACATGGATGTAAAGGAAGAAGAGATTTCTTGGGTTTTAGTCTTCAGCGTCCAAGATCCGACAGCGGGGTGGCCAGGTGTAAACCCCTACTTGGGGAGATATGGTACAAAACCCTTGTGTAATTCAAACGTGGCATATAATGTAGAAATGTTCAACCGAATCCTTGAATGGATTGACGTCTCTTTAAAGACAGTGAGGAGGGGGCAAGACTTGTTTCCTGCTGCTCTGAAGATTAGGAACAATGGAGCCATGGACTCAAATGGCAGGAAAAGAGCTGCCATCAGGATATTAGGAAGACCACTCCTGATGAGCTCTTTGGCAGTGGAAGATACTGCTGCCTGGGATTTTAGTGGAATCTCCTTCTTTGCAGGTTTTTAAGCAGTGGCTGGATGTTCATCTGTCAGGGGTGCTTAGACAGCGTCTTCCTTCCTGGCAGAAGGGGTTAGACTGGATGGGCCTTGGGGGTCTCTTCCAACCCATCATAGGGTTTCTATGATGATTGTGAAAATCCTAAGGAGACTGTACGAGGGTTGAATGAAAAGTAATGCCTCCACTTTCGTAACTCCTCAACAGATGGCAGTCCTGGTCTTCGGCAGGTACTGGCTTGTTCAGTAGACTCTCCTCTACAGTTCCATTTCGCGGGAATCCTTAGCATTGAACAGTTGTGTTGTTAAAGTGTGAAGTATGGAACCCTGCGCAGACGGGGAAGCCTTAGCATTGAATGGTTGTGTTGTTAAAATGTGAAGTATGGAACCCTGTGCAGACAGGGAAGCCTTAGCATTGAACGGTTGTGTTGTTAAAGTGCAAAGTATGGAACCCTGCGCAGACGGGGAAGCCTTAGCATTGAATGGTTGTGTTGTTAAAGTGTGAAGTATGGAACCCTGTGCAGACAGGGAAGCCTTAGCATTGAATGGTTGTGTTGTTAAAATGTGAAGTATGGAACCCTGTGCAGATGGGGAAGCCTTAGCATTGAATGGTTGTGTTGTTAAAATGTGAAGTATGGAACCCTGTGCAGACGGGGAAGCCTTAGCATTGAATGGTTGTGTTGTTAAAATGTGAAGTATGGAACCCTGTGCAGACGGGGAAGCCTTAGCATTGAACGGTTGTGATGTTAAAGTACGAGGTATGGAACCCTGCACAGACGGTTGGTCAGTGCGACTTAAGCAATGTGCAGTCATTAAATTCTTGACAGCAGAAGGTGTCACTCCAAAGGAGATTCATCAGAGAATGCAAGCTGTTTATGGTGATTGTGTTGATGTGAGTCCTGTGCGTCAATGGGCGAGTGAGTTTAAAGATGTTGAGGTGGGAACATCTGACTTGTGTGACAAACAAAGAGTTGGACGTCCTGTGACAGCAACCGAGTTTCACAAGCAAAAGGTTGACAGATTGATTCAGGACGAGTGAGAGAAATTTCAAGCATAAACGGCATTTCACAAGAACGTGTGGGTCACATTATTGCTTTACTTGGCTACCGGAAGATCTGTGCATGATGGGTACCTAGGATGCTGATGCCTGCAATGAAACGTTGAGACGTTGAGAGAACTGTGAGATGCTGGTTGCGGAAACAGAGTGTCGACTTCTTCCGTGACGGCTTCAGAAAACTTGTTCATCGTTGGCAGAAATGTATCCAATTGTCTGGTGATTATATGGAAAAGTGAATAGTGGTAATTAAAAAGCACATTCTAAGGATTATTTCTGCATTTGAGTTATTAAAATATTTCCATCCAAACACAAGTAACGAAGGTGGAGGCATTACTTTTCATTCAACCCTCGTAAATTGGTTTAAAGCTCCCTACCACAAACAGAAGCACCGATAACTGTACAACATCATTGTGAAGTCACCCCAAACCAGTGCTCAATCTGGAAGCTACCATTTTTAGACAGCTGAAAGTGCTTTGAATCGGCATTTGAAGGAAATGATCACACAACACTGTTGAAGTGCTGTTATTAGGGTTGTGCAATTTGGCTGGACCATGATCCATTTTTGGTATCTGAATTTCGGTGGGTACCTGGATCTGCTTTTGATAGACTCTTGAAATCGGCTAATACAAAAAACATTTTGGCAACCGAAATATCCGGGAGTATCTGACCCATTAGTGGCAATGGGGAACTGACAAGGCTCTCCTTTCCATCATTTTTTGAGATTCCTTCCCTTCTGTCTTTCAGGGAGGCCTGGGTTTCAGTCAAGGGTTTAAGAAAACACCTTCTCTGGGATCCTTTCCCTTCTAGCGGCTGCCTCCCTCCCTGTACTCCATGTGTAGTCGAAAGAAACCTAAAACTACAGTTTTTCAGCAGCCACTGTTCTGTTGCGGCTGGGGAAAAAATAGCGGCAGAGCTCATCCAGTTACGGGCATCTGGACCAGCTGAAGACTATTTTTGAAAACGGATCCGTGCACAACCCTAGCTGTTATTCCACTTTAACTACCATGGCTGCCTCCTGTGGACTCTTGGGATTTGCAGTTTAGGCGGGGCCTTTTACAATTCCCAGCCAGAGAGGTCCCAGCCTCACTACAAAGCACATGGATATCCATGTGTACAGTGGTACTAAATGCACACCAATGCCGTCATGAACATGGACCATTCAGTCAGCCCCATTTTGACTCTCTTCCTCCTTTGTCTTCAACCTGAGAAGGTCACATTTTGCCCTCTCTCCTGGCAAAATGTAGCTATTTAGATATTTTGTTATTTTCACCTTCTTACCTTCCTTAGTGGCTAGCCTAGAGAGCTAGTTAGCTCCAAGAACCTTTTCTACCCACAATGGATTTTCTTTTTACCTCAATAAATGATTTTTGAACTTTCAAGGAGACTTTGCAATCCTTTGCCATCCTGAGAAACAAAGGCCTCTCCAAGCTCACCACACCTAAGTTTCTGCTGCTTAAGAAACGTGGTTCTGCCACTCTGCTGTATTTTTGAGGAATCACCCCCAAAAGAGGGTTATTTTTGAGTCTAACCGCTCAATAGATTCCTAACACAACCCCATTTGCTGAGCAGCAATCTACAAACTAGAAACCAAGCCTTATAAGAGATGCCCATAAAACCTCCAGAGAAGGAGACTCCATCAGATTCACAGGGAGCAGTAAATTCCAGAAGTGTTTTGCGGATTTTGCAGATTTTGTTAGCATTTTGTCACAAGCAATCAAAACGGGAACATTTCTCTCGCAAATACAGATGTGCCAATTTCCTGCTACCAGTCGTAAGTCTACTTGAATGCTGAAGAGGGTGGTTGGAAAAGGAGCGTGACATTCTGCCCAGTGCATAGATGAGCATGGGGCGGCTCCGGATTCTCCCTCGGGATGTACGTACTCGTGATGACGCTCGAGAAGTACCACCTCACCGCCTCCTTCAGCCTATTTTTGGAGTGATCCAGCATCGGAGCTTTGTTGGCAATAGTGTCCGCTTCCACCATATCTGAAACAAAGGAGAAGGGAAAAGAGATGGAGGAGCGTAAGGAAATCATGGGGCTGTTTGTGCAACTCTTGATCTCTCCCATGTCCCCCTGATTTTCTATAAGCCTCCCCTATAGAAAGCCTGCCCAGAATGACCCTAAAACTGCATTTCTTGGGAATTTTGGAAGATCAAATGGAAAAGAAGCATGGAAGATTACTATTATACATGGCCACTGCAGTGAGAATTGTCTATTCCACATGTGTCAAACTCAAGGCCTGTGGGGCAAATGGAGCTTGACGTTTTATTTTGTTGAGCCCTCTAGATGTTAGACTCCCACTCCTGTATTCCTCATCATTAGAATCATAGAATCATAGAGAAGGAAGAGACCACATGGGCCATCTAATTTAAAATGTTTAAATTATTTATATTATTTAACTAGCTTGGAGACCCGGCGATGCCCGGGTCATTTGAGAAAGGCATTGTTTGCCTGTGTTCCAAGTGTAGCCTATATCCAATGTCAGCTGGGTTCAGTGGGTGCGGGTGAGCTCCAACTCCCATATGCAAGTCCCATCGTCCAGTGTCCATCCCTGTCCAAACAGAGCCAGTATGTAGAATAGGTCATGAGGGCTCCATGTACCATGTTTGGTCTTGATCAGTCATTTGTGTGGGTCGCGGTGAGTGAAGGTATTGGAAGTCCCATCGTCCATGGTCCATCATCCTCCAAACTGCACCTGGGTGTAGAATGAGTCATGGGTGTTCTCTGTTTGAAGTTTGGTCTTGATGAGACATTGATGGGGGTGACAGTGGTCTCAGGAAGTGAATGAATATACTGCAAGTCCCATCATCCAAGGTCCAAGCTCTTTCAAATCTCACCAAGATGTAGAGTGGGCCATGGTGGCTCTATGTGCCAAGTTTGGTCTTGATCAGTCATTGGTGGGGGTCACAGTAGTCCCAGGAAGTGACTGAAGATATTGTAAGTCCCCTCATCCACGGTCCCTCTTCCCCCAAACTGCACCAGGATGTAAAGTGGGCTACCCTGCACCTGCGTGTCAAGTTTGATACAGTTTTGTCATTCATGGGCATCACAGTGGTTTGTGGGAGGTGAATTGGAAGAATGTACTGCAAATCCCATAATCCTTGGTCCACCCTCCGTCAAACTGCTGCAGCATGTGAAGTGTGTCATTTGGGATATGTGTGCCTGGTTTGGTTCAGTTGTGTGATTTGTGGCAGTTGCTGTGGTCTCAAGAAGTGAGGGAAGGTACTGCAAATTCCATCATCCTTGGTCCATCCTGCCCCAATATACATCAGGATGTAAAGGGGTCGACAGGAGTTCTGTGTGCCAAGTTTGGTCCATTTCTATCATTGGTGGGCATTGCAGTAGTCTGTGGAAGTTAAAGTGTTTGGAAGTACTGCAAATCCCATCATCTGTGGTCCATCCTCCCCCAAATGGCAGCAGGTCATAAAGTGCATCGTGGGGATGAAGTGTGCCAAGTTTGGTGCAGATCCGTCATTCCTGTTGGTCTCAGTGGCCTGGGATAGTGGCGGCCAATCAAAACGCGAGCACATATTCCGCCAGGCCAATCAAAACGCTGATACATACTCCGATTTCACTTTTATTATATACTAGCTGTGCCCGGCCACGCGTTGCTGTGGCATTGTCTGGTGGTGTTGGTGAGAACTTGTTGCGGTAGTGGTGGTATTGAATGTCTGTTGTATGGTTGTCTTTATGTTGAGTATGCATTTGGTTGTTTGTGTACTGTGAAAGTGGTGAGGGTAGAGGGGGTCTATGTCCCTGTGTAGTATTGTATAGTATTTATACGTTGTCCATGTGTTGTGAATGCTTGGATTGTGTCCTGCTGCATAGTAGAAAGGGTTGGGCTCGATGGCCCTTAGGGGTCTCTCCAAACTCTTGGATTCTATGCTTCTATTATTATTATTATAATCATCGTCATCATCTTCATCATCATTATGTAGAGGCTGGATGGCCATCTGTCAGGAGTGCTTGGAGTGTGCCCTCCTGCATGGTAGAAGGAAGTTGATCTGGGTGATCCTTAGGGGTCACTCCAAACCTTAGGATTGTATGATGATGTTATTATTTTTATTTTTATTATTATTAGTATTGAGAGACTGGGTGGCTATCTGTTGGGAGTGCTTGGATTGTGTCCTGCATGGCAGAATTGGGTTGGGCTGGATGGCCTTTAGGGGTGTCTCCTAACTGTCTGATGCTATGATTCGATGTGTGTTATTATTGTGCAGATATTGGATGGCCATTGGAAAATGAACACGCAAAGATACTGTGGGACTTCCGAATCCAGACTGACAAAGTTCTGGAACACAACACACCAGACATCACAGTTGTGGAAAAGAACAAGGTTTGGATCATTGATGTTGCCATCCCAGGTGACAGTCGCATTGAAGAAAAACAACAGGAAAAACTCAGCCGCTATCAGGACCTCAAGATTGAACTTCAAAGACTCTGGCAGAAACCAGTGCAGGTGGTCCCAGTGGTGATGGGCACACTGGGTGCCGTGCCAAAAGATCTCAGCCGGCATTTGGAAACAATAGACATTGACAAAATTACGATCTGCCAACTGCAAAAGGCCACCTTACTGGGATCTGCACGCATCATCCGAAAATGCATCACACAGTCCTAGACACTTGGGAAGTGTTCGACTTGTGATTTTGTGAAACAAAATCCAGCATATCTATCTTCTTTGCTGTGTCATACAACGTCGTTGTGTCAATAATAATAATAATAATAATAATAATAATAATAATAATCTAGTCTAACCCCCCTTCTGCCAGGCAAGAAAAGCACAATCAAGACTACCTTGACGGATGGCCATCCAGCCTCAAAGCCTCCAAGGAAGGAGGTTCCACCAGACTCCGAGGCAGAGAGTTCCACTACTGAACAAGCTCTTCTTACGGTCAGGAAGTTTTTCCTAATGTTCAGGTGGAATCTCCTTTCCTGTCATTTGAAACCATGGCTCAGTTGAGTCCTAGTCTCCAGGGCAGCAGAAAACAAGCCTGTTCCCTCTTCCTTAGGATAACCTTTCCAATATTTATACGTGATTATCATGTCTCCTCTTTTTCTTCTGCAGGCTAAACATACTTTTTAAGTTTTTCCTCTTCATAGGGATTCATGGTCTCCAGATCATCAATCATTCTAGGCTGGATCTTCCCTGCCATATAAAATCCTTAATATTTTATTTGAACTGGTTTATATGGCAGTGTAGATTTATATAATCCACTTCAAAGCAGATAATCTGGATTATCTGTGTTGTTGATCTGGATTACATGGCAGTGTAGATCCAGCCTCAAAGGGAGTAGTAACTAACCAGTAGGAAGTCAAAACCAGCAGGCAGCAAGTGTGAGGCTTATAGATGAGTTTTAGTACATTTCTGTTTAGAATGTTTCGGTTGGGTGTTGTAAATAAAGTACTGTATATACTCGAGTATAAGCTTAGTTTTTCAGCCCTTTTTAGGACTGAAAAAAACCCTCCTCAGCTTATACTCGGGTGAGGGTCCTGGTGGGCTTATATTCACGTCGGCTTACACTCAAGTATATATGGTATATTTATTATTTTTCTCTATAATTATTGGTATTATTACATTTATTATTTTACTCTATTAATTATTATTACATTTATAATTTCACTATGTTATTGTTGTTACTTTTACATTTATTTACTCTATTTTTATTAATAATACATTTATTATTTTACTCTATTATTACATTTATTATTTTACTGCATTTATTATTATTATTACATTTATGATTTCACTCTTATTATTAAAGGATACATAAAGGCACATTTACATTGAAGAAGATAAAATAATGATTTAATTAGAGTTGAACAGTGATATCTTAAATTACAGTTTGATGTAAAGATTCAAAAACATTTAAACTACTGATGCCTCAGTTAATGTAATTTTATTGGTATCTCGGCTTATACTGGAGTCAATGTTTTCCCAATTTTTTTGTGGTAAAATTAGGTTCCTCGGCTTATATTCGGGTCGGCTTATACTTGAGCATATACGGTAGTTTTTGTAGTTTAATTTTATATTTAATTGAAAATCTTGGTTCTGTTTTTTTTATGGTATTGGTTCTTGCTCGGCTTTTCTCTGTGGTCTTTTCCAACTCCTCTCTGATGCTATGATTCTTAATTTTGTCCCTTTGTCTTTCCTTCTTTTGTGCGTCTGGAGGGGTTTGTGGTTTCTTTTTGTATGTTTGAATAAAATATTTTTATTTCCAAAAGGAAGAAATAGATACTTACAGACAGCAATCAGATGTATCAGAAAGAAGAACAGGACCATGGTTATAAGAACCAAACCCACAGCTGTTAACTGCCACCAACTGACAAGGCCAAAAAACTCTGGTGGAAATAACAACAACAACAACAACAACAATTATTGCACTGCAATAGTCTCCTTTTGAGCCAAATTGGGATTGAGTGTGACTCCCAATTTAAAAGAACAATGCAATCAAATAATATTGGAAGAGAATTAATTGTTATTGTTTGGGTGACTCCCAAAGGCCATTTAGTCCATGCTCTGCAGGAAATGCACTGCTAAAGCATCCCTGAGAGATGCCCATCCAACAGTGGAAATGACTTTCAGTGAGCAGAAATCAATAGCTTGTGATCCCTTTATTTTATCAGTTTTAAACTTATTTTATGCAATGCTTTTGACACGAAATAAATAAAAATAGCTTATGTTTGTAAAAGCTTAATAAATAGTTAGCTCTCCAATATTATATATTATATATTGGAGTTATATATTGGAGACTGAATAATCATAATTTATAATCAATATAGCCAGAGCTCTGTATCCATGGATTCTGCACTCAGCAATTCAACTATATATAGTGTTCCCTCACTTACAGTGTTCCCTCACATATCGCAGGGGTTAGGTTCCAGAACCACCCTCCATAAGTGAAAATTCGCGAAGTAGGGACACTATATTTTTTTAAATATTTATACATTATTTTAGTAGTTATCCACTATTTTAAGTCTTTATCTACCAATCGTGTGTTGATCAATCACCTCCTTCTCCTCCCGCTGACGCTTGGGCTCCTTTTCTCTCCCTTCAGCTTTTCCTTCCTCCCTTTCTTAGGGTATAAATTGTAATTTTTTTATGATTTATAATATTCTTTTAGAGTTTATTGAAAAACCACAGCGAATCTGCAAAAAGTGAACCGCGAAGTAGTGAGGGAACAGTGTGTGTGTGTGTGTGTGTGTATATATAGAGAGAGAGAGTTCTAAAATTATGATTACTGTCTGTGTGTTTTAATCATGTTGTACTTCACCTTGAGTGACAGGTAACATAATAACAACAACAACAACAACAACAACAACAACAACAACAACATACAGTAGAGTCTCACTTATCCAAGACTCACTTATCCAAGGTTCAGGATTATCCAATGCATTTTTATGGTCAATGTTTTCAATATATTGTGATATTTTGGGGCTAAATTCGTAAATACAGTAATTACAACATAACATTACTGAGTATTGAACTACTTTTTCTGTCAAATTTGTTGCATTACATGATGTTTTGGTGCTTAATTTGTAAAATCATAACCTAATTTGATGTTTAATAGGCTTTTCCTTAATCCCTCCTTCTTATCCAAGATATTCGCTTATCCAAGGTTCTGCCGGCCCATTTAGCTTGGATAAGAGACTCTACTGTAATAATAATAATAATAATAATAATAATAATAATAATAATAATAATACCAGTACAGGTGGTCCCTGTAATGATCGGCACACTGGGTGCCATGCCAAAAGATCTCAGCCGGCATTTGGAAACAATAAACATTGACAAAATTACGATCTTCCAACTGCAAAAGGCCACCTGACTGGGATCTGTGAGCATCATCCGAAAATACATCACAGAGTCCTAGACACTTGGGAAGTGTTCGACTTGTGATTTTGTGATACAAAATCCAGCATATCTATCTTGTTTGCTGTGTCATACAATAAAATAATAATTTACTTTATTGTTATTCTATCTATTAAGATCTCATTTGCTATGTCTTACTATGTCTTTGTTTCAGTAATAATAATAATAATAATAATAATAATAATAATAATAATAATGTATTTCTTCCATTGTAATAGTATTAATATGCTGTCATCATCATCATCATCATCATCATCATCATCATATCTGTGTGACTTGCCCATGTTGGTACTCCACTTTGAGTGGCAAATAACAAATAATAATACCGCATTTCTTCTATTGTATTATTATATTATTATTATTATTATTATTATTATTATTATTATTATTTTATTCTATGACACAGCAAACAAGATAGACATGCTGGATTTCGTATCACAAAATCACAAGTCGAACACTTCTCAAGTGTCTAGGACTGTGTGATATATTTTCGGATGATGCGTGCAGATCCCAGTAGGGTGGCCTTTTGCAGTTGGCAGATCATGATTTTGTCAATGTCTATTGTTTCCAAATGCCAGCTGAGATCTTTTGGCACGTTACCCAGTGTGCCGATCACCACCGGGACCACCTGCACTGGTTTCTGCCAGAGTCTTTGAAGTTCAATCTTGAGGTCCTGATAGCGGCTGAATGTTTCCTGTTTTTTTCGTCAATGCGACTGTCACCTGGGATGGCGACATCAATGATCCAAACCTTTTTGTTTTCCACAACTGTGATGTCTGGTGTGTTGTGTTCCAAAACTTTGTCAGTCTGGATTCGGAAGTCCCACCGTATCTTTGCGTGCTCATTTTCCAATACTTTTGCAGGTTTGTGATCCCACCAGTTCTTTATTATTATTATTATTATTATTATTATTATTATTATTATTATTATTATTATTACTCCACCTTGAGTGGCAGCTAACAAAGTGTTCGACTTGTCATTTGTGATACGAAAATAGGACGTACTTGGGGGAGGGGGGACCTTGTCCTGGATCTCCCAGGCCGGCTGGGCCAGGGGCACAAAGGGGTCCCTCCTCACTTTCTGCGTCTCCCCGGTCTCATCAGTCCAGAAAGCCGGCCCTTTCCGCGTCCGTTTTGCCTTCGAGGAGGGGTTGTTTGCCTTTAGGGACATTTCGGGGGGCTCCTCCTGCAGTAGCAAGCCTTTGAATGGAAAGAAATACACAGGGAAAGGGGTTATCCTTCAATGACAGGAGTACTTTTTGTAGGGTCCTCCATCCGCCCCAGTAAAATGCCCATAAACCTTGCGTGGGCCAACTTCGGCCCTCCCTCCAGGTGTTTTGGACTCCAACTCCCACAATTCCTAACAGCCTACCGGCTGTTAGGAATTGTGAGAGTTGAAGTCTAAAACACCTGGAGGGAGGGTCGAAGTTAGCCCATCCCTGTTCAAAACACTACTGTCATGGATAGCGTGGAGATCAGAGGAGATCAGCATGGCCGGCAATCGGGATCATCCGTGAAAGCATCAAAGGTCCAAAGTTGGAGGTCCAAAGTTGGCCCATGCCTGATACAAACCATCCAAACTTATATAGTTTCGTGTGGTGGGTTCCCAACCTTTGGTCCTCCAAGGTTTTTGGACTCCAACAATCTGTAGGCCTCAGGCAGCTTGGCCAACAGTCAGGAATTCTGAAGCCTGGAAGGCTCACATTGGGGGTTCTGTCATTGTCATTTCAAGATACAGGCCATTCCCCAAGTTACAAACAAGATAGATTCTGTAGGTTTGTTCTTAAGTTGAAATTGAATGTAAGTGTAATTCCAGCCACTTGTACCTGTTCCAACTTCCAAACAAATTCAATCTAAGGTAGATAGATCTATCTATCTCTATACGTAACTCTTCCAGGAGTGGATTTCCTCTCACTTCTTGTTGTCTCAGCCCCATTCTTAACTATGAACCGTTCATTAGTCAGATGTTTGTAACAGTGCTTTCCTTGTCCAGAATTCCCTAACTTGCCCCGTGTTACAAATATCCGACTTGCAAATGACTCTTAATTGAGAGCAGGGCTGAGACCACAAGAAGTGAGAGGAATCAATTTACCCTCAGTACAAGGGCTGTGCTCTTTCAATACGGCTGGCAAATTGGATAACTTCTCATTTATGTGGCGAGAGTGCGTCTTACAGGAGTCAGAAATTTCCGGTCCTTGTCAGTAGAATTGTTGGCTTCACATTATAGTTTTCTCTTTGTACTTTCCAAAAAAGATGCAGCTGGCTAGTAACCAGCTGCAATAAATCACTACTGACCAAAAGGTCATGAGTTTGAAGCCCGGGTCGGGTTAAGCCCCCGACCATTAAATAGCCCGGATTGCTGTTGACCTGTGCAGCCCGAAAGACAGTTGTATTTGTCAAGTAGGAAAATTTAGGTACGCTTTATGCAGGGAGGATAATTTAACTAATTTACAACACCATAAAACTGCCAGCAACATGCCAGAAAAGGAATGAGGAAGTACAATCAGGAATTTAGTTTCCTGATTTTAACATTGTATGATTCATGTTGATTTTAATGATTGTTTTTACTGATGTTGATGTTTTTATTGGGATAATTGTGTTATTGCTCTGTTATTGATATTTGATTGTTGTATCAGGCAAGGCCCCATGTAAGCCGCCCCGAGTCCCTTCGGGGAGATGGGGCGGGGTATAAAAATAAAGTTATTATTATTATTATTATTATTATTATTATTATTATTATTATTATTATTACAACCACTAATGGACGGTGAAACAACAGCTCCCCCTGTGGCCGGAATCGAACATACCCTCATGAAGCTGGAAATGTTAAATGCCTCTGTGTCTGTCTATACTGTATATTATTTGTCTGAATGGCATTGAATGTTTGCCATATATATATTCATAGTAATTGGCCCTGAGTCCCCTTCAGGGTGAGAAAGAAGGGCAGAATATAAATACTGTAAATAAATAAATAGTTAATAAGTCTTTATTTGTACCCCGCCACCATCTCCCCAGGGGGACTTGAGGCGGCTCACAGAAGCACGACAGTGTCGCATCTGAACCACAATACACAGTATATGAATACACAAATATAAAATATATAACATAGGTATAAAACAGTAATGTACATAAAGTCCCATTAAAAGGATAAGAATGGTAAAATTCCTAAAGTGCAATAAAGTCTGTGAATAAGTTAACTAGGAACAGAGTGGCTCAATCGGGTCATTGAGCTGGCCAGACCTACACAGTCTCAAAGGCCTGTCAGATGAGCCATGTTTTTAAACTCATTCAAAAGGCTTGAAGGGTGGGGGAAAGTCTAATTTCTTTAGGCAGGGAATTCCAGACCTGGGGTGCCACTACTGAGAAGACCCTCTTTCTCGTCCCGACCAACCGTATTTGAGATGGGGCCTCTCCAGCAGATCACAATGCTCACACGGTTTGCAGGAGATGATACGTTGGTCCCGAAACATGTTGTTGACAAATATATATTTAATTAAGTAGGAGCCCACTTTGATACAGTAGAGTCTCACTTATCCAACGTTCTGGATTATCCAACGCATTTTTGTAGTCAATGTTTTCAATATATCATGATATTTTGGTGTTAAATTCGTAAATACAGTAATTACTACATAGCATTAATGTGTAATGAACTACTTTTTCTATCAAATTTGTTGTATAACATGATGTTTTGGTGCTTAATTTGTAAAATCATAACCTATTTTGATGTTTAATAGGCTTTTCCTTAATCTCTCCTTATTATCCAACATATTCACTTATCCAACATTCTGCCGGCCCGTTTAAGTTGGATAAGTGAGACTCTACTGTACCACAATTTCACCTGTGTTGCTTTCACCCTGATAGCTTTTCAGTAATAGAGATTTACTGCTCTGTTCATTTGTCTCTTGTTCAGACTTCAAAGAAACATCTCTTGCTTTTTGGGAATCCTCTTCACTACTAGACTCCACATTTTCATTTGCAGGATCGTCTTCAGAAATATTTTCTGAAAAACCCTAATACTAAGCTGAGTTGTTTGTGGAGAAAGGCCCGGAGGAGATTTGAAAAACCTAATACTAAATTGAGTATATGGGGTGCTCACCAATGTTTCCTCTTCATCCTGGAAAGAAATGACGAGTGGCGTGCCATAAGCAGGGTTCCGTCCTGGGTCGGGATCTGTTCAACATCTTTATTAATGACTTAGACGAAGGGTTAGAAGGAATGATCATCACGTTTGCAGATGACACCAGATTGGGAGGGAGAGCTAATACTCCAAAAGACAGGAGCAGAATTCAAAACTATCGTAACAGATTAGAGAGATGATGGGCCAAAACTAACAAAATGAATTTCAACAGGGATAAATGCAAGATAGGTAAAGGTAAAGGTTTCCCCTGACATTAAGTCCAGTCATGTCTGACTCTGGGGTTGGTGCTCATCTCCATTTCTAAGCCGAAGAGCCGGCGTTGTCCGTAGACACCTCCAAGGTCATGTGGCCACTGGCATGACTGCATGGAGTGCCGTTACCTTCCCGCCGGAGCGGTACCTATTGATCTACTCACTACTGTTTTCGAACTGCTAGGTTGGCAGGAGCTGGAGCTAACAGCGGGCGCTCAAACCGCTCCCGGGATTTGAACCTGGGACCTTTCGGTCTGCAAGTTCAGCAGCTCAGCGCTTTAACGCACTTCGCCACCTGGGCTCCCAAATGCAAGATACTCAGGCAGAAAAAAAATGAAATGGGGGCCACCTGGCTCGACAGCAGGATGTGTGAAAAAGATCTTGGTGTCCTCGTTGTCACACCTCAGTGCTGATTCACCTTGCTCTAACACACAAACTCCACCACAGCAGACTTAAATCTTTTCTGTTTATTGAAGAAAGGTAGCAAAATGTATTAAAAAGCAGGAACACTAAGCAAAGACCACTGGCAAGTGTGATCCTAAAATACAGTTCAAGCAGTCATCTATAATAGGTAAAATCCAAAGGTAGTACAGTGAGTCCATAAGAGCTTGAATATAAAAACATCAAAAGGAACCCAAACATGGCTTGAATACATGAGCTTCCAAAATCATCCAAACACGGTTTCCTGACTGCAGCTTCCTTTCCATAAGCGAGATTGCCCTGAATGAAGGTTTCCCCGATTGCATTCCCTTTAACCTTCTTGACAAAACATTAAATGCATTCCTGTGCACTCTTGTATCGCCCCTCCTGTTTGCAATTCTCACACTAGGACACAACCTTGATCTCAACTCCAAACGGGCATGCCCAACGAGCCATTACCCTCACTCCCACTTCCATCCGAGGCAGGAGAAAGGTCGGCCTTATCGTTACTTGACTGAGAATCTTCCATCCTCCCTTCCGTTCCCTTGTCAACCTCAGCTTCTGAATCACTCACCTGGCTTTCTCCTGAATCAACAGCCCCCTCTGAGAGTAATTGAACACCTCGTTCATCCTCAGAGTCAGGCTGAGCCACAACACTGGTGAGGAGGAAGGGGAAGATGAGCCAACAATGTGATGCAGCAGCTCAAAAAGCCAATGGGATATTGGCCTGCATAAATAGTAGTGTTCCCTCACTTTATCGTGGGGGTTCCATCCCAGCACCTCCCGCAATAAGTGAAAATCCGCAAAGTAGGGATACTATATTTATTTATACATTACTTTGTTATGTGGCCTTTCTCCCCCTTACAAGCCCCGGGGAGCTAGTAAAGCCTTCCTTACTAGCACTGGCTGGATCCTTGCTCCGTGCCCGCCATGTTGCTCTGGCTGCTTCTACAGCTGCTCCAGCCAGGCCACGCCGGGAAACGTGGAGGACCCGGAAGGGGGGGTGGGACTCTGTAATGGGATATCTTGGAGATGGGACCCCAAGTCTCAACACAAAATGTATGTCTCATCTGCTCATAGTCATTGAAAAATCATTTTGTACATGATGTACATTGAGCCATCAGAAAGCAACGTCGTTACTCTCCCAGCCACCCATTTGGATAATTTTGGAAAACCTTGGGTTTTGTAATCCTGGATAAAGGATGCTCATTGATCAGCCTATCTTTGGATCCTGTGGGGAGAAGTATCCCTTTTCTTTTTTTTTAAATGAGATATTCACGGCTTTAAAAAAATCCACAATCGCAACCATATACCAGGTACAATTTGAGGCTGTGAAAATGGAGATTTTTGTGAAAAGAAGTTAAATTATTTGAACATCAAAGGCAAAATCTTAAATCACCAAGAAGTTTTATTCAAGAAAATCAAGAAGTATTACGTTTTTCTTGGAAACCGAAACAAACAGTGATGTGGATTACATGGTAGATTTACACAGATAAGCCCTGGACATGTGGCAAGAGCTTTTCTCAAATTCCTTAAACCCTGGAAGACAAAAGAGGAAGAGGGTCAGAAATCCTTGCTTCCTGATGTAACTTCTGTTACTTACAGTCAGAACCCTTTCTGTTTTATCTGGTCCTTTCTGAGGAAAAAGAGGACCCAAACTATCCTTGGATGCCTTCCCAGCCCAGTGCTTGTGCTATCGATTTATAGTTCAACAAGGACACCTAAACCAATTAAATATTTTCTTTCCCCTTTTTTCTGTGAATCCTACTGTGATGCCTCCGGGCAGCGTGAGCACTGGGAACTGTATAAGTAGATGTCCAGTATTAGAGTTCAAAGTTTAAAATCCGATAACTGAAACACACTCAAACTTCTAGGCTGTTTGAGTGGGGATTAAAGCAAGATCTGTCAAAGAGTTCCAGGGTTTAATTCCGAGGCTAGGATACAAGGCAAGGCAAAGTTGGTCGTGGTAGAGCTGATTCGCTGTCCAGGCTTGGCAGGGAAACAAGATGCAACGCGAGAGTAGCGCGCTGCAGAAACGAGAGTCGATGTGAATTCCTCAACTGACACGTTGACACCACAAAGGTCAGTCGGCGCCCAGAACTTTTATGGGACTACAATCTCCCTTCCAGCCAGGTGTCTGAACACTCTTTCCCAAGGGAAAGTGGACTAAAGTCAACAACTTGCCAGATGCAACCCTCCCGGAAAACTCTCAAGGGAACTGGCTTAATTAGCGCTTGCTCTCTCCGCTAATCTAGCGTTTTTTCTCTTATTCTGCTTCTCCGAGCGAGATGTGTCCCAAAACAATCTTCGGTCAAAAGGAGTGCTCTCTGGAGAACTGGGCTCTGGCTCAAGGGCCCTTTTAATTAACTGTGGGCTAAAACTGTCAACAGGGGACATCCGGAAGGGAGCAGAATCTTGCGGAATTGGCACAAACCCCATATCTTCTTCGGTCTGATCCATAATGGTGACGGGGTCATGACTCGGGGGTCTCTGAGACCCACATCATGATGGACCTCATTTCTTATTATGTGTGTGTGTGTGTGTGTGTGTATAAACATGTGCAGAACAGATCTGCAACAGCAAGTCTCTTGCAAAGGCAAACCCTCCCCAACCTTTTAATAGAATACTATATATACCTGAGTATAAGCCAACCCAAATATAAACCAAGGCACCTAATTTTACCACAGAAACTGGGAAAACCTATTGACTTGGATATAAGATGAGGGTGGGAAATGCAGAAGCTACTGGTAAATTTCAAAAATAAAAATAAATATAGATACCGATACAATTACATTAATTGAGGCATCAGTAGGTTAACTGTTTTTAATACGAGGGTTGTCCACAAAGTAGGTTACGTTTTTGAATTTAAGATGAATTTAAGATTAAATTCTGCCACTTGTGCCCTCAACCAGCTGGTCAGCCCTTCCTGCAGCTGTGCAGTGTCACCAAAGCACTGCATTGCCAGCCATGCCCCATTGTTGGAAACAAGGGGTTGAGGGCGCAAGCGGCAGAATTTAGTGGGGAAGGAGTTGCAAAGCTCATTCATCTCTATGGTAAGTGCCTAGATTTGAATGGCGACTATGTGAGATGTGGTATTTGGGTGTGGCTTTCAACTGCATATGGTAAATGTTTTTGCCTAACTTTGTTCCTTTTTAATTCCAAAATGTAACCTACTTTGTGGATAGCCCTCGTATTTACATAAAGCTATATTTTAAGATAATAATAAGACTTTAATAAGACTGTCCAACTCTGATTACTTATATACTCAAGTACAAGCTGACCCGAATGTAAGCCGTCCAGGACCTTCACTCGAGTAAAGTTGAGGAGGGCTTTTTCAGCCCTAAAAAGGACTGAAAAACTTGGCTTATACTCGAGTATATATGGTATATCTTCTTCCTCACTGCCTCTGCCTACATTCGTATCAGCGTTTGCTCATATGATACATTTATCATTTATTATCTATCCTACCCTTATGTGTTTGTGTGTGAAAAATATGATTTCTGCCAAAATCAGCCACAGATCTCTACCTCAAGGCCACCAACGTGAGAGAGTACTTTAAGGTGTATGACAGCAACGAAGTTTGCGGAAAAAAATTGAACAAACAGTCTTTCTCTTCTGGTTTCTTCATATTTTCTCATTTCCACTCCTACAAAGTGGGACCCCAAGAAAGCAAGAGTGGCCCTGTTATAGCTCAGCCGTCATGATCTGGCCCTCCACAGGAGACGGAGTGGAACTCAGAGGCTGATTTGGATTTTGAGGCTCTCTGGGGTTTGGATCAGAGCCCAATGACTTTGCAGATGCCTGAAGTTGTGCTTCCAGAGGAACAGCTAATTGGGGAACATTCCAATGTTAACTCAAGGCTGGATTCACCAGATGGAATTGTTGTAGGGGAGGATGTGTCTTTTGATTGGAGACAATCTATCTCACAGGATAGGAGTCAAAGAGAAGTGCTGAGAAGAAGTAATTAATAAACTTTCCCATGTGAAGCTGTGATTGTCCTGGATCTCATTGAGCAGTAGTCTTGAGGTTTCCTTAAAGGGACCTCGCTCCTTGTTTTTGTTGCGGTGTCTTGGGAGAAGCATCTCAGTTCCTGTCTCTTGATCCTTGCCTTGTTCCTGTGTCGTTTCCAGGATACTCAGTTGGAGTTTGTGCCTTGTGACTCTCGAATATACCTCACCTTGTTACTCTTGTTTCCCTGCTTTTCAAGGAATACCCTCCAAGTGTATTACAGTTGTCGTTTTGCTCTGTCTTGTCCCTGCTTTGTGCAATTCCTGGATGCTTACTGACTTGGACTCTTTGCTGGAACTATTTGAGTTCTGTTTGTGGATTACAACTTTGAAAGACTTTGAAGAACTGTCTTTTGAACTATTATGGACATTATATTATGGACAACTTGCTCTATTAACTCTTTCCGCTGTTTGCTTGCATATTTAAACTGCTTTGCTTGAATATCTGGCCTCAATGTGGTTTTCAGAGTGCTCTCGTAACTTTGTGGTGCAACAGCCCCTCTCTACCACCTTGCCCTGGAACACCTAGGGATCAGAATCATTCCTCACCAGTTCTCCTGGAAATGTAGGCACAGTGTCCTTTAATTCCCACTGAACATTGACTCCATGCTTTGAAGTTGAACGGGTTGGAATCACTCCATTGCCAGCGGCCGGTCTGCAAGAAGCAGGCAAAGAAAAACCATTTGGAGAGTTTAAATGGCAATGGAAGGCCTGAAAGCAAAGTTGTGCCTGGCTTGTGTATTGAATAAAAAGGTGTGAAGGGGGTGGGGTTCAACATTTTCAGCTCAGCTTTCCTCTGCTTTGATTGGGAAATTGCACCCTTACCTTCTTCATACCTTCTCTCTCTCCCCCCCCCCCCCCCCGTGTCATCCCCACTCCCTACCTTGAGACTGCCCCAGAGGATCCTGTGGGGTTAGTTGGGCTTCAATAGTTACTTATATGTGGTCTTTAGCCTAGATTTTAAATTGGTAAATAATTCAATTTTATAGTGGTTTTTGCATTTTTTTATTATAATTTTATTATTATTAACGAAGTCTGACATGGATGTACAGAACTGGGTACCCCTGTTACGAGCTGGTCATTGACCGTAATAAAAGTTTACTTACTTACTATATGAGGATAATGAGAAACACACAACTCTGGAGTAGGTATGCGCAAAAGTCCTTGGGACTAATTTCGACCCCTGGAAATAGCCTTCCTAGAATATGATGTTTCTGGATTTGCCATTCCAAGACAGAAACAGCAGGACATAAACACTCTTATACAGACCTTTGTGCCAAGCTTCTGATGTAAATTACTACACCAAACCCTTCAAGACTAACCCTGGCTTTTTGTTTCCAAGCTGTATGGCAAATGGTATTTGGCTTCAGGATATGTTCTCAAATGCCCTTTCATTGGTGTGGGGGGCATTTCCAGCACATATTGAGTCCACTGCAGGACAATTTACGCTCAAGGTAGACCACATTTATATCTATAGCTCTCTATAAGAGGCTGTTCTTAGGCATAAAATCTCCCTGGAAGATCCAAAATATGGTGAAAAATGCCCTCCTGTCTTCAAGATGTTATTTGAACTCTTCCAACTCTGATTCTGTGATTCAATGAAACCCAGAACTTACCTGACGGGGGTCTTGCAGTCCCACCCAAAGCTCCTTGACATTCGGGTAGCTGTGTCTGAGCATCCCCGATATCATGGCAGCCTCCGACTCACGAAGGATGGATGCCAGATGGCCACCAAGGCCTCTGGACTGACAGTCCACCTGGACAAGAAAAGACGATGTGTGATTATTAGCTTTTCTTTAACTTGTTTTGCTTTCACTTCTTTTCCCTTCTCTAAAAGATTGAGCAGCTGACTTCCATGGACTGTTTTCTAACCTTCCTTTGTGTGGAAGGAAGGAAGGAAATGAAGAGGCTAAACAAGAGGCCCCTGTGCGATTCTGTAGGGGCTCACTGCCGTTCCCGCTTATTAATTAGCCCCCAAACATGGATAAAGCTACTGAAGGGGACAAGGGACCTGATTCCATTTGATTAATATGAAGGGGACGGGGGGGACCTGATTTCTATTTGATTAATTGTCAGGGATTCCTCTTCTTCAGAAGAGGAAGGGGAGCAGGAAAGTGTTCATGAATCTGAGGGTGAGTTGGAGTCTGAGGAAGAGACTTTGCTAGTACCCACATTTCAGGAGAGGCGAAAGGAAACAGAGCAGAAATGTACTTCAGCTAGATTAGCTGCCAGAGATGCAGCTGAGTGATTAGGAACTGCCCTAGCAGCTGTGTGCAGACCCAGGGCTATAAAAGCTGAAGCAGATGCAGCCAGCTCTTGCTGGTAACAAACTGACTCTAATGCCTTCACTCTCTGTATGCCTGCTCCAAGTCTGCATCTGGATTTATACCTGTTTCTTTGTCTGAAGTACGACTTCCTGGCTTTCTTTCGCATTGTTTCACCGAGTGTACTGTACTTTATGTTTTACTGTAGTAAAGCAGTTTTCAACAGGTTTAATTGACCAAGTTACCTTGCTGGGTGGAGAGTGCAACACCATTTATAGCCAACACCATTGAGCATGTGGAAGTTCATTGAACTTTTGTCTTTATTTGTTCTCTCTTATCAGTATCTTTGTGTCTGCTACATCAGCTTGCATTTTCCCCCCTCTCTCCCACTACTCGCTTGTTATTAGGTTGACCTTTTTCCTTGTCTGAACTCTCTGTTTTGACTGGTATTTTTCCACTTCAAAGTCCTCTTGGTCCTAGCTGGTATTTTTTTCATCACTACCTGAGCCCTAGTTCTCTTCAGAAGTATGACAGAGATGAAGGGACACAACATAGTCCAGTTTTCATCTGTGAAGTTCTGGAGGATACACATAAATAGGCTTATGCAGATAGGAAGAAAATAATTGGAAATACTGAGATTTTTCCAGTATTTTTGCTTCCAAACTTCAGAAATGTAGCACTTGAGGGGATGGGGAGAGTTTACTTTTGAGAAGGAATAGGAATTATAACCACAAAGACTGTCATTTTGCCACCCTACTCTTATCTACACCTCTTGAATTTATAATCTTTCCCCAAGAAATTTCTGCTCTTGACTGGCATTAGATTTACCAGCCTTTTAACATTCAATGTCAGCTCCAGAAAACCCTTGGAAAAGTTTGTCTGAGGATTCCCTGGAAGTGACCTGAAGGTGCACAAGGGAGAATAACATGAGGGCTATGCTTCTTGTATTCTAAACATGAAATTTAAAAGAAATAACTACCAACATTTTTTCAATGAGTTGGATGGATCTAGCAGCAGGAAGAGATGTGTTGCTGCAGAAGACAGACAGTGAATAAAGTGAATGGGAAAAAAATCAATACATTTGAGATGATTTTGCGGGTCCTGTGGACTGATAAAAATGACCCATAAATTGTTGGTGTTATTATGTTGTAAGTGTGAAATGTTGAATCAAGTGTTTTTGCTGTTGGATTTTTGCAACTGTGTATTCTGGCATGCTTTCCAGCAGCACACGGGTTAATGGCAAGCCTGCTTGATTGATAGCCTGACTAGTCAATAGGTCGAGCCTTCCGGTCTCAGAAGTGCAGACCGGACATTTGTCATTCTGCTATGGAATGTGGGAGTTACCAGCAGAAGTGCTTAGCAGACAATCAGGAAAGAGAGAGGACATGCTTTGCCTTTGTTTGGGAAGCATTGATCCTATGAGCGATGGACTTCTTAGTTGTATATAGTTGTATATAATAAAGCCTTAGAACCGCTGGGATCAGCTGAATTACGACTGTGGTGTTGTTTGTCGGTGCTGCTTGTAGCCAGTAGCTTAAGCGGTCTGACAGAAGATGGATTGGTGAGAGGCCTGACTCACCAATAAATCAGGGTGGTTCGGAGCTAACCAACCCCTGACATATATATCTCCAAGAACAAATCAGGTCTGAACTCTTCCTAGAAGCCAAGAATACCAAACAGAGGCACTTTGACTGTATCAGGAGAAGAGCAGACTCAATAGAAGAGGCAATAATGCTCTACCTCTTTTGGTCTTTTAAACTGTTTTTAATGATAATTATTTAAAGTTAATGTCACTGTTGTTTTATCTTATTGTAAAACGTTGATTATTGTTGTTGTTAAATTTTAGTTTTTTGTCTGTATAGGCATTGAATGTTTATCTGTTATTATGTGGAAAGCCACTCTGAGTCCCCTCGGGGAGATAGAGTTGCATACAAATAAAGTTTATTTATTTATTATTATTATTATTATTATTATTATTATTATTATTATTATTGACACAACGACGTTGTATGACACAGCAAACAAGATAGACATGCTGGATTTCGTTTCACAAAACCACAAGTCGAACACTTCCCAAGTGTCTAGGACTGTGTGATGTATTTTCGGATGATGCTTGCAGATCCCAGCAGGGTGGCCTTTTGCAGTTGGCAGATCGTAATTTTGTCAATGTCTATTGTTTCCAAATGCCGGCTGAGATCTTTTGGCACGGCACCCAGTGTGCCCATCACCACCGGGACCACCTGCACTGGTTTCTGCCAGAGTCTTTGAAGTTCAATCTTGAGGTCCTGATAGCGGCTGAGTTTTTCCTGTTGTTTTTCGTCAATGCGACTGTCACCTGGGATGGCAACATCAATGATCCAAACCTTGTTCTTTTCCACAACTGTGATGTCTGGTGTGTTGTGTTCCAGAACTTTGTCAGTCTGGATTCGGAAGTCCCACAGTATCTTTGCGTGTTCATTTTCCACAATCTTTGCTGGTTTGTGATCCCACCAGTTCTTTGCTGCTGGCAGGTGGTACTTGAGGCATAAGTTCCAATGAATCATTTGGGCTACACAGTTGTGCCTCTGTTTGTAGTCTGTCTGTGCAATTTTTTACAGCAGCTGAGGATATGATCAATGGTTTCGTCAGCTTCCTTGCACAGTCTGCATTTTGGGTCATCAGCTGATTTTTCAATCTTGGTCTTAATTGCATTTGTTCTGATGGCTTGCTCCTGGGCTGCAAGGATCAGGCCTTCTGTCTCCTTCTTCAGGGTCCCATTCGTGAGCCAGAGCCAGGTCTTCTCCTTATCAGCTTTTCCTTCAATTTTGTCAAGGAACTTTCCATGCAGTGTTTTGTTGTGCCAGCTGTCAGCTCTAGTTTGTAGTGCGGTTTTCTTGTACTGGTTTTTTGTCTGTTGTGTTTTAAGGAGTTTCTGATTTTTGACTTCAATCAAAGCAGGTTCTTCACTTTGCTTTACATATTCTGCCAGGGCATGTTCTTCTTCTTTGACTGCTTGTTTGACTTGTAAGAGTCCTCTGCCCCCTGATCTTCTAGGCAAATAGAGCCGGTCAACATCACTGCGAGGGTGCAGTGAATGATGAATGGTCATGAGTTTTCTTGTTTTTCTGTCCATGGCAATAATGAAAAGCAGAGGAGACAATGAATCTCCCTGGAAAATTCCTCTTCTGATGTTGACAAGTCCATAGCTTTCATTTCCAACAAACAGTTCAGTTTTCCAGTGCTCCATCATGTTTTCAATGAAGGTGCCAACGTTTTTACTAATCCCGATGGCGTCCAGGCACTTGATGATCCAGCTGTGTGGGAGTGTGTCAAAGGCATTTTTGTAGTCAATCCACGTCATGTGAAGATTAGCTTTTTGGCTCTTACAGTTCTCCAGAATCATTTTGTCAATCAATAACTGGTCTTTTGTGCCCCTGCTTTTCCGTTTGTTGCCTTTCTGTTCATCTGGCAAGATGTTTTTTTCTTCAAGATAATCTTGAATTCTGTCAGCTATGATGCCAGTCAGTAGTTTAAACATAGTGGGCAGACACGTTATTGGCCTGTAGTTTCCTGGTGCTGCTCCTTTTGCTGGATCCTTTTGTATCAGGTATGTTCTTCCAGTTGTTAGCCATTCACTGATACTTCCTTTCTGCAGCATCTCATTGAATTGTTGGGCCATTTTTCCATGTAAACTAATCAGATGTTTGAGCCAAAATCCATGAAGTTGATCACTACCAGGCGATGTCCAGTTCTTGACTTTTTGCACTCGTTTGCTGATCATTTCAGTTGTTATTTCCATCTGTTCCATTTTGTTCTGTGAGAATTTTCCTTCAAACTCCTTTATCACCCAGCATTTTTGTTGTAGTTTTTATTATTTTCCCAAAGTTCTTTCCAGAACTTCATTGTTGCAGTTTTTTTCTGGCTTTATGGTTACTGTGTCTGTTGTTTGGTTCAGGCTCTGGTAGAACCGTCTTTGGTCTGATTGAAACAGTTGATTTTGTCTGTACTGAATGATTCTGGCTTCATACCTTTCAATTTTTCTGGCTGTTGCTGTAATTTGTTCTTTCACAATTTCCAAAGCTTCTTCAATTTTTCTGGTGGTCAGCCAGTACTTTCGGATCAGGTATTGCTTGATCTCAGAACTAAGAGCACCTAACCCATTAGCATTGTGGAGAATCAAACCCAAATGAAGTCTATACTGGCTCGGTCGTCGCCCAGGATAAAAAGGACCGCTGTGGATGCTGCTGATTCTGGACATCCATCGACAAGTGGGCTACGGAATCATCAAAACCCAAATGAACAGTCACAGAAGCGGCAAAAATATACAATGCCAGAAAACCGCACTATTATTATTATTATTATTATTATTATTATTATTATTATTAGAAAAGGTGAATGGAGGAAGGAAAAGAAGAAGACCCCATTTCAGATGGAAAGAAAGGAAGTCACAGCTGCCCTGGGTTTGAAAGACCATAAGGATAAGAAAATCTGGAGACTCAGATAGTTGCTAAAAGTTACTCAGATAGTTGCTAAAAGTCAACATGTTGACAAACAACCACTATTTCAAAAAAGTTATGGGGCTCCACCATGAGGCCAGAATAAACCCCATAGTCATGACGCTTGGATCTCATGGCCAAGACCCAACCAGTACTTACTTCTGCTTCTGACCATGTCTCATATGTTTGAATGACTCCATAGCAAACATCCTGATAGATCTTCCAATCCTTTGGGCAGGATGCTGCTTCAGTACCTGCCAAGGAAAGAGGAAAGAGAAGCCATGGTTTCATGGAATCCTGGAATGGATGGGGACTTCTAGGGATACTTTAGTCCAGCCAATGATGATTCCACTATAAGTATCCCTTCTGTTCAAAAAGCTCTATCGATCCTTGGAGATTTACCTGGAAGGCCTTGAGATGCCTTCAGGTTTTCTTTTTTGCCTTTGCTTTCTCATTGCAGACTTTCCAGAAGTGGTGAAGCAAGGGCAAGGAGAAAATGGGGGTGTCTTTCTACATATAAGGTTATCTGTGGATATGTATGATGGATATTAGGGATATGCAAAGCTTCGGAGCTCTGCTTTGTAATTCAAAGATCGTATGACTCGTGAATACGAATCTTCAAGTTACTACTCGGAAAGGGACCCTTCCAAAGCATTTACTAATCAAAACATAAGCCTTCAAATATTTTGGAAAGATTTGTAAAGATTTGTTGTTTCAGAGCTTTTTGTTTTTTCAGTGTAATATACTCCATTGTCCGTAATTGTCTGGGGTGGGAGGGGGAGGGGGTTGATGATTGACAAGGGCAGCTGCATGCTGTTCTTTTTCCTTGTCAGCTAGTCAGAACAAGAAAGCCAAATCACGTGGCTTTCTGCAAAGCTGGCCTACTCCCCTCAGCATCTCTCTGTGTCTTTGTGATGCTTGCAATAAAGAGAGATAAATACGTGTTCTTTGGATCCTGCTTACCTGCCAGCTTCGCTTGACATGGCCAGCATTTCACTTACAATTATGCTTATTGCGTGTAATCACTTTAATTCTTTAATGCAGACAGTCCCATTCTTCTGGCGTGAACAGAATTCTGGGAGATGCATTTTGGGAAGGCCCTGCCCTGAACTACATTTCCCAGAATTCTTCTTGCACCAGAAGAGCGGGGCTTTAAGTCTAATTGATATGAAAATGATTTAGGTTAATCACATGTGCTTAAATTGATTTCCCCCCTAAAAACCAGTTGATAGACTGATTGTTCTGAAACTTGGCAGTCTTGCTGCCCTGCTCATGTTGTCTCACTGTGCCATAATTTGAGGGAATCCCTCAAGAGTTTTAAAAACAATTTTTTAAATTGAAACAACTTTAAACAATGCCTAAAAATCAATAGATGAATAAATTTTTCTGAACCTTTGCAGGATTGATGCCCTGCTTATATTGTCTTATTGTGGAAAAATTCAACAGGATTCCTCATGGAAGTTTCCCCCCCCCCCCCATTTTTTATTCAAGTAAACATACATCTCTAAGTGTTTCTTGCATACAGTGCAATGTTTTCCAGCTACAGTAGAGTCTCACTTATCCAAGCTAAATGGGCCGGCAGAACCTTGGGTAAGCGAATATCTTGGATAATAAGGAGGGATTAAGGAAAAGCCTATTAAACATCAAATTAGGTTATGATTTTACAAATTAAGCAGCAAAACATCATGTTATACAACAAATTTGACAGGAAAAGTAGTTCAATACACAGTAATGTTATGTTGTAATTACTGTATTTACAAATTTAGCACCAAAATATCATGATATATAGAAAACATTGACTACAAAAATGTCTTGGGTAATCCAGAACCTTGGATAGGCGAGTCTTGAATAAGTGAGACTCTACTGTATTAGTATTCCATTATAATTTCTCAAATAATATATTTTCTTTAGGGAGTTACAGTCTTCTGTTTAAACAGTACACATAAAGGTATCATAGGCTCTAAATTAATATCTGTTTCCTCCTTGTCTACTGTCTGATAGGCTCCCCTATGTCCATTTTTAGATTAATTTTACATTGAGATGTTGGATCACTGATTGCCATTCATTAACAAAGTTCTCTAAAAGTTCTCCTCTTAAGAGTACAGTTATAACTCTTGGAAGTCTTTTTAAGTATTTGGGAAAAAATTAAAATGTCCTAAAATCAGTGAGTGACTGAAACTTGTCAGGGTTAAGGTCGTAAATGTTGTCTACAAGTTTGCCAACCTTCATCCTGATAGCCATAAAACTGACAGCGAAACAAACGTTGAAAGTTTCCCCATTCCCATTAATGGAACAAATCTTAATGAAGCAATTACGAAACTTTGAAGATTCAGATGACGAATTGAAATGGGATCCCTCCAAATCTTTACAAATCGAGACAAAGGCCATCCAAATCTCCAAATGACTTACTAATTGAATTTCAGCCATTTTGCACACCATTAATGGAAACGGGAGATTGGCAATTTCTATGCTTTTCTTCCATCAGATTTTAAGAATCGAAGGTTGCTAATGAAAGAGATTTTCTATCCTCATTATCTGAGCAACCCATAAGGGCAATTTTAGATTTTGGAGTATTTCAGATTTTGGAATTCTAGATAAGGGATACTTTTTGAAGCTCGTGCTGTTATTGGTTGGGATATTAACAATCCCAGTTTCAGATCTCCAAGAATTGCTTTGATGACTTCCTGTAGGATAGAGGAACATCTCAAGATCTCAGCAGAAAGGACTCACCTTGCAAGAAGAAGGAAATAATAACCGAAAAGGAAAGGAGGAATGTGTTGACTGTTCCCATCTCTACACCTTTGGAGTCTGAATAAAAGAAGGGAAATGGTTAGGAGCGTCTTGTGTGATCCTGCTTAACACCTTTCCGATTTCCCATGTATGATTGTAGCTGTCTTTCCTCACTGCTGTTGTCTCTCTACATTTGCAGGTTTTTCTGGGCATTTATATTGTCTTCTAGTGCGATTCTATGGTCAACTTCCATAAAGTCATGTTGGAGAACCTAGAGATTCCTAGAAGGTGTTCTTTCAATTTTCTTAATAAAGGGTTTCTTCTAACCCCCCCCCCCCCCCCCAGTTTTGCTGGGGCCTTGCAATCTGAAGAGGAGAATCTTAAAGAGCTGGGGATGAAATAATTAGCCTCAAAAGAGAAGGTTGAGAGGAGACATGAGAGCCATGCTTAAATACTTTGAAAGGCTGTCATAAGGAAGAGGGAGAGGTTTATTATTTCTGCTGCTCTGAAAGCTAGGACTGAATGGAGCCATGGGTTCAAATTACAGGAAAGGAGGTTCCACTAGGAGTGTGCGAATTAGCAAAAAAGTGCCATTTTCGGTCCCATTTTCAGTCCCTCCCCTACTGTTTATTGACAAATTTCCGAAATCAGGAGGGATGTTCCGTTTTCGTGCCGGTAAAATTTGGTCCATTGGCGCCAATGGAGAAATTTTAGAGTCTTGTTTCACTGTCATTTTTAGGCCTATCAGCATGAAACCTGCCTCGCTTGTAGGCCACACTTATAACTACAAACCTGTCGAGTTTCAGAACGTTCCACCAATCCACTGATTTTTGGAAAAATCTCACCCTGGACCTTCCACAGATATATAAACCTCCCTTGCTTAGTTTCCAATATACCTCACAACCTCTGAGGATGCCTCCAGTAGATGTGGGCAAAACGTCAGGAGAGAATACTTCTGGAACATGGCCAGACAGCCCGGAAAACACACAACAACCCAATCTTTAAAAGTTTTTACCATTACATATTTTAAAAAAGATTCTGGGAATTTAAATCCCAAGGGCATGCAACAAGAGGGGAGGAGAATGGGCAGAGTCAACCAGGCTTCTGGCTGGCTGAGAAAGAATGTGAGAAACACACGGACAGAAAAAAACCCCAACTCCCATCATGCGCCAGGAGGTAGGGCAGAGTCTCCATCAATTCTCACACCGTGCAAAGTGCTGCTGGGAAAGTGAGTTTCCATTTGCTTCAAGCGAACACTGGGGAGAGGGGCTTCAGGAAGGGATAGAGGGGTCTTCTGGGAAAGAAAGAAGAAAAGGAGCCCACTATTGCCTGATATGAGAGGCTGCGCACATGCCATGGTCTCCGACTCTGGTAGAATGCTACTCACCCCCATTAGCCAAAAGATCCAGCTGCTGTGATCTCTATCGGTTAAGGCTTCGGCTGCCCCCTGCCTGGCCTGTTTTCAGGGATCTGGCAGCCAGATCCCCAAATTTCTCCAAACCCAGTATCGCCAAACTGAATTGTGTTAGTGTTTTTGTGATATGGAATGAAATGTTTAATCTATTGTTGCTGTGAAAGTGTATGTGTTTTATTCCGGCAAGCATCCCAGCATCAAGAGGTTAATTGCAGCGAGCCATTATTGATTGCTGGAAGGGCAAATGACAAAGACTTCCATTTGTGCTATGTGACAGGAAGATACATCACAGGCTGTGGAATGCAGAGGAGGTGCTTCAGTGTACAGAGACTCTGAGAGAGACGAGAAGTTCCGTGTTTGATCTTGCAGATGCAAGATGTGTCCTGACAGCTTTGGTTAATTAGCATTGTAAATATTAATGTAAATAAAGCATCAGTGCCACTGGGATCAGCAGATATATTCAGCAAAGTTGTTCTTGGTCGGGGCCACTTTCGCCATTTGCAGAGTGGTCTGAGTGGTCTGACGGGTGAGCAGAGGTGAGACCTGGCTCATCAATCAGTCAGGGTTGCCAATTCCCTGACAAATTGTGCACAGCCCTAGATTCTACCTGAATATTAGGAAGAACTTCCTGACCACAAGAAGAGCTGTTCAACAGTGGAGCTCTCTGCCTTGGAGTGCGGTGGAAGCTCCTTCCCTGGAGGCTTTTAAACAGAGGCTGGATGTTCATCTGTCGTGGGTGCTTTTCCTGCATGGCAGGGGGTTAGACTAGATGGCCCATGTGGTCTCTTCCAACTCCATTATTCTATGACTCATTCTATGTTTCTTGCACATCCCATAGGCACTCCATTTAAGACCTCAGTAGATGGCTAAGTACTCCAAAGGAGTTCTGAGACCAGTGAGGAACAATGGTGTCAACCCAAGGACAACCTATGTGCAATAGCATGGATCTTGTGTCCAGCAAGGAGTGGTGACAGTGAGATAGATGACAAAAGGACATTCCAGCTGGACCTCCTCCTGGCTGGATCATCTGGACACAAATGCTGTAGAAGGTCCAGATGCTACATCTGACCACCATCGTAGTTGATCCAGGGCCATTTTAGCATATAATAGAACAGACCACTCCTGGAAGGTCTTCAATGAAGATTGCCCTCAGATTAATTGGCAAGTGTAGAGACAGCCTTCAGTGACTCAAAAGAAATGTATCACTGCAATACACTTACCTCCCTGGAGGTCTGGATATCGCTGAAGCTTCTTAAATATATAGCAATGTTTGTCGTTACAAGACACTAAATATTCCTGGCCATTTATAAGGTAGCTGGTGATGGGGTGATGCATACAATGCATAAGTTTACTCAACTGAAAAGTATATGAAGTCCATTTCAGTAGGAACGTCCTAGCTGTGAGTAATGACCAGGGAACCAAGAGATTTCAATGAGTTCTAGAATAATGGCATTCAGTAAAAACATATTTATGTTGCGTATCCTTCCTAGAAGACATTGTTCAATGACGTGGTGCATGGCTTGCATCTAGAAAATCCTGAGTTCATTTCATGGTATTAACAATGTGTGAAATGTGCATAATCGGAGAACCAACCGTAGGGATGTGCTTACTCCACAAAATCTGGGGACCGATTCCTTCATGGAATTGATTTGTGGGTCATTTCCTTCGAGACACCTCCGTGGTCTGCATCAGGAGTCATTGTTTTAGGCCTATTGATTCTTGCTCTTCCATAAGAAATGCATTTGAATTCTTTTATGGTCCTCAAATGGACCATTGAAAAGAATCTGTACTTGGACCTGGATCATTACTTCCCAGTCATGAAAGAGGACATTTCCTCACATAGCGCAAAATGAGATTCCTGGTTGGAGCCATGTTCCTTACCAGTGGCTTTATTGACTATTAAACACTCATACAGTATGAGCTCATGCTTACTGAAGTTCAGAAATGACATGCTCTTGTTGCTGTATTTCTTCAGGTGCCAGATATAATAAATTAAGATGGGAATTATATTGGGCCATCAGATCATCATCATCATCATCATCATCATGTTATTATTATTAGTCATCTGATGATAAAGGTGGTCCCAGTGGTGATCGGCACACTGAGTGCAGTACCTAAAGACCTTGGCCAGCACTTGAAAACAATCCATGCTGACAAAATTAACCATGAGCTAACAGTGTGATGTGGCAGCTAAAAAAGTCAATGGGATTCTAGGCTGTATCAATAGGAATATAAACACTATAAACCCCTTTCTCGAGTACCAAGGGGACTTTCTGATTTCATGGTTGTTCAGTGATTCGGAAATACTGTGAATGCAGGAAGAGAGAAAGAAAGACCTAGGAAAACTCTAGAGAATTTCTGGCAACTAATGAGAACACCCCACAATAATTTCTTTGAACAGAAGGATTTATTCACTTATTTGCTGTATATGAAATGACATGCTCTTGCTATTACAGCAACCTGGATTTGCAGAGATAGCTCTTGAAGATTTCACAGTTGGCATCATTGAGTTTCTTATAACCTGAAAGGAACAAAGATGAAAGGTCAGGGATGCCATTGATGCCAGCCACTTTTCATTTCATAAATATTGAGAATCCAGCGTGGGTTGCTGATTCTACAACTATGCCCACCAAACACAAATGATCCCAAACTCACTTCTTTGGTTCCTGGTAGTTAGATTAGAATATTCCCAAAGATAAAATTCCCACTACCCCATGGGTCACTTCCAAATCTGGGATTCTATTTTTCCTCCAAGGGACATCAATGGGTGCCTAGTTGCAAGGAGGAGGTAGCCAAGCGCAGGAGAAATGAAATATAGGATATAGGATAGGTGACACTTGGGTTGAAAACAGTCCATGTGAAAGGGATCTAGTCCAAATGACAAGGTCTAGTTTTCCCCAAACTCCACCAGTATTCACATTTGGACATACAGTAGAGTTCCGGTTATTCGACATAAATTGGTGGGCCGAATGTCGGATAACCGGAACTGACAGATAATAGGGAGGCCCTATTATCACTCCCGGCAAGCGGTTTAGGGAAGCCCCGTGCACGTTGCTGCCTAGCAACATGCACCGGGCTTCTCCAAAAGGCCGGCCTGGCATGTTGGATAATATGGTAGGTCGGATAACAGGAAATCGGTTAACCGGAATTCAACTGTATTGAGTATTCATGCCAAGTGTTGTGGCTCAGCTGGAACCTCAGATTGTCTCTGATGAGGATGATGGGATTCAGGTTCAGAATCAGGTTCAAAATGTCCCTATTGTAGAAGGTGAGGAACAAAGAGTGCAAGTTCACTTTCTCACAGCAGGGAATGATGTTGCTGATACTGAAACTAGCCATGTGCACATTGACTTGGAAAAGGAGGACAGTTCTCAGTCTGATAATGAGGCTCAGCACATTAACGAGCAGGCTGACCTTGATGGAACGGAATCTTCAGATCGAGCTGACCGTCTGGGATTCAGGGATCGGAGGAGTGTGAGAATCGCTAACAAGAGGGAGGTTAGAGGCCAGAGAAATGCTTTCATCTTTTGCAAAGGGTATTAAAGCAATGTGTTTGAAGACAAAACTTTGTCAAAGCAACGTTCATTTTACCAAAAAGCAAGCTCTCGTTTTTCCTAGATTATCTTACAGCCTATGTGTTCAGGTTCTTGGGACTTTGTCATGCTCAATTGGGACTTTGTTTATACCTTGTGATTTCTGGAACTATTCTCTAAGGCTGTATCTTCAATGTTCTTTCAGAACTTTACTTTTTCTTTTAAAGAACTTTTTTATCTTCTATTTTTTCTAATAAACTAAAAAGACTTCAACCTGTGTGCAGTTTGGTGTATATAGCAAGGTGAAGCTAATCTGAGGTGCAACACCAAGTTTGGTCCAGATCCATCATTGTTTGAGTCCACACTGCTCTCTGGATGTAGATGAACTACAACTTAAAAACTCAAGGTCAATGTCCACGAAACCCTTCCAGTATCTCTGTTGGTCCTGGGAGTTCTGTGTGCCAGGTTTGGTTCAGTTCCACCATTGGTGGAGTTCAGAATGCCCTTTGATTGTAAGTTAACTATAAATCCCAGCAACCACAACTCCTAAATGACAAAATTTAACCCCCCTCCAACCCCACCAGTATGGAAATTTGGGCCAAATTTGATCCAGTGAACGAAAATATATCCTGCATATCAGATATTTACATTATGATTCATAACAGTAGCAAAATTACAGTTATAAAGTAGCAACATTTTTTTTATGGTTGGGGGGTCACCACAGCATGAGGAACTGTATTAACAGGTCACAACATTAGGAAGGTTGAGAACCATTCATCTAAATTGAGGGAAGTCCTAGTCTCAATCTCTTCTGCTTTGGTCAGACTTCACCTGGACTAAAATCCTGGATCCAGCAAGTCAAGAAGGAGATGGACAAGAATAAGGGGTCCAGAGATGGACAACCAAAATGTTCAAAGTTCTGGAAACCACGAATCCTTATGAAGAATGGCTTAGGGAGCTCAGTATATTGGTCTTGGAGAAAAGCAAGGCTGTAAAGGGATGCGAAAGCTATATTTAAATATTGGAAAGAGGTCCCATTGAGGAGGGGGCAAGGCTTGTTTTCTACTGCTCCAGAGACCATGGGTTCAAATAGTAGGAAAAGAGATTCCATCTAAAGATAAGAGAAGAACATCTGGATGGTAAGAGCTCTCCAACAGTGTGATATGCTCCTGCCTGAGAGTCTGGTGGCATCACCTTCTATTGATGTCTTCCAGCAGAGGCTGGATGGCTGCCTGTCAGGAGGACTTGACTAATATCCTCTTACCTGGCAGAAGGGAGTTGGACTAAGTGGCCCTTGGGGTCTCTAGGATTCTGTGGCCATACATCTTTCAAACTATCACTGAGGCTTCAGAGTGTTCCAAGCCCTCCACTGCCATCCTCTGAGTCCATCCTCACCTTCCCCAATGGTTGTGTGGGCGCAATATTCCTTCCCGCCTTTGTTGTTGGGCTCCCCGATATTCCAAGGGAAGAAGGTCAGCGGAGTCCGATCCACCCAGGTCCATTGTCTGGTCTGAGACACAAAGCGACAAAAGAAGCGAAGGTATAAGCTAGAATCTGCTTAGTGACCTATAACTGAGTTTCTCCCTTTCTGCCCCGGAAGTGTAGTGGAGACTCTTTCTTTGAAGGCTTTTAAACAGAGGTCGGATGACCATCTGTTGGGGGTGCTTTGTATGCGATTTTCCTGATGGGGTTGGACTGGATGGCCCACCAGGTCTCTTCCAACTCTATGATTCTATTATTCTATATTTTGAACGAAAACCTGAATCAGTGAGTTTACCAAACAGTGTGTAGACAATATCAGATGCTTGCAGTTGGACTCTGCTGTGTTTTTCCTGCTTCTGGGACACTTGCTATTTAGCATACAGAAATTCAGGGAGGTCAAAATTTGGCAACTATAAATCATTTCATGAACCCTTCACTAAAATAACAACATCATCAAAACCAGAGATAAAACTCTGCTAAAAGACATATAACAAGATACACAGAGTTAACAATGGCAGAGGGAACCTGCCATTGTGGACCGGAGTCCAGGGCACTCACCCTCCGAGAGTCCTCCAACCCAACCCAGATGTCTTCCACGTCCTTAAAGTTGGCAACAACATATTTGGCCACCAAATCCCACTCAGATTTGGTTTGAAAGGAAGCCAGGTGGCCGTGTTTGCCATAGGTTTGGCAATCTATCTGAAAGATTATAAGAAAGGTGGAGAGATCTGGTTAAACGATAGGAAGAACATTGAGAAGTTTAGAGAAACCTCTTTGAGCCATGGTGGACTCTCCTTTTTTTTTTTTTTTGGAAAATTTAAGTGGAGCTCCTTCCCTGCCAGGGACACGTTTGCAGTGGACTACAATTAGTATTATTGTTGTTGTTGTCATCATCATCACCATCATCATTATCATTATCATCATAATCTGTGGGACACGAAACAGCTAACAGCTTAAAGAACAGTGCAGTTAAAAACCATTTAAAGGTAAATATTCAAATACAATTCAAGAATGCAATTAAAAGAAGATACTAGGGTTGAATGAAAAGTAATGTCTCCACCTTCGTAACTCAACAGATGGCAGTCCTGGTCTGAGGCAGGTCCTCGCTTGTTCAGTAGACTCTCCTCTACGGTTAGTTCCATTTGGCCGGAAGCCTTAGCATTGAACGGTTGTGTTGTTAAAGTGTGAAGTATGGAACCCTGCGCAGACGGGGAAGCCTTAGCATTGAACGGTTGTGTTGTTAAAGTGTGAAGTATGGAACCCTGCGCAGACGGGGAAGCCTTAGCATTGAACGGTTGTGTTGTTAAAGTGTGAAGTATGGAACCCTGCGCAGACGGGGAAGCCTTAGCATTGAACGGTTGTGTTGTTAAAGTGTGAAGTATGGAACCCTGCGCAGACGGGGAAGCCTTAGCATTGAACGGTTGTGTTGTTAAAGTGTGAAGTATGGAAACCTGCGCAGACGGGGAAGCCTTAGCATTGAATGGTTGTGTTGTTAAAGTGTGGAGTATGGAAACCTGCGCAGACGGGGAAGCCTTAGCATTGAATGGTTGTGTTGTTAAAGTGTGAAGTATGGAACCCTGCGCAGATGGGGAAGCCTTAGCATTGAAAGGTTGTGTTGTTAAAGTGTGAAGTATGGAAACCTGCGCAGACGGGGAAGCCTTAGCATTGAATGGTTGTGTTGTTAAAGTGTGAAGTATGGAAACCTGCGCAGACAGCGAAGCCTTAGCATTGAACGGTTGTGTTGTTAAAATGTGAAGTATGGAACCCTGCGCAAATGGGGAAGCCTTAGCATTGAACGGTTGTGTTGTTAAAGTGTAAAGTATGGAACCCTGCGCAGACGGTCGGTCAATGCAACTTAATCATTGTGCAGTCACTGAATTCTTGAGAGCAGAAGGTGTCACCCCAAAGGAGGTTCATCAGAGAATGCAAGCGGTTTATGGGGATTGTGTTGATGTGAGTCCTGTGCGTCGTTGGGCGAGTGAGTTTAAAGATGTTGAGGTGGGAACATCTGACTTGCGTGACAAACAAAGAGTTGGACGTCCTGCGACAGCAACCACTGAGTTTCACAAGCAAAAGGTTGACAGATTGATTCAGGACGATCGTGGAATCACTCAGAGAGAAATTTTGAGCATAATTGGCATTTCACAAGAACGTGTGGGTCACATTATTGCTTTGCTTGGCTGTCGGAAGATCTGTGGACGATGGGTCCTGTGAGACACTTGTTGCGGGAACAGAGTGTCGACTTCTTCCGTGACGGCTTCAGAAAACTTGTTCATCGTTGGCAGAAATGTATCCAATTGTCTGGCGATGATGTGGAAAAGTGAATAGTGGTAGTTAAAGAGCACATTCTAAGGATTATTTCTGTGTTTGATTTGTGAAAATATTCCCATCCAAACCCAAGTAGCGAAGGTGGAGGCATTACTTTTCATTCAACCCTTGTAGAACTTCATAAAAATATTTGAAAGCAGACAAGTTTATGCTGCAGCAAAGAAGCAGGAGGTCCTTTGAGCAAATCTACTCACTGCAGTTTGCAAGGACTATTTGCAATTTGACGCTTATTTTGTGTACACTCAAAAAGAAGCCCATGACATTTTTGTATTGTTGGCACAAAGCAAGTGGGAATTGTGTGTAGAACAGGCCCCAAATTGAAAAAATTATAATCAGTCCAAACACTCAAGAAACACGTCCTTTAGACCGCTTTTTCCTCATTTTCCAATATTTTCCCCATCCAAAATAAGAACAAAGTTTGTCATACATTATTTGGAAATTGAGAAAGTTAGAGGTTAGAGGTAGTAGATACACACATTAGCGTGGTTCCCCTCTGCACTTACAACTTTGACTTTTGGAGATGGTGGGAGTTGTAGTTTTAAAAAGACTTTTGGCTTCACTGCCAAAGAGTGCTGATGCCACACTGAAGTACAAATCCCAGGATTTGCTACGTAGCATTGAGCCATGGCAGTTAAGGTGGTGTCGAACTGCATTCACGCAACCGTGTAGATGCCACCCCAAGTCTTCCTTCTTACCTCTGCCTCTGGCCAGCTCAGTTTCTGGAGAATGACGCCAAAGCAAGAGTTCTGGTTTTGGATCCAGTTTTCAGGACAGACACCTGCTTCGAAGCCTGGCCACAGAGGAGGAAAACACATAGTCAAGAACTATAGAGTGTTCAAGGGAGGGAAAGATCAAAGGGGACATCTACTCATCACAGAATCATAAGAGTCATCTATATATATAAACTAGCTGTGCCCGGCCACGCGTTGCTGTGGCGTTGTCTGGTGGTGTTGGTGAGAACTTGTTGAGGTAGTGGTGGTATTGAATGTCTGTTGTATGGTTTATGTTTAGTATGCATTTAGTTATTTGTGTACTGTGAAAGTGGTGAGGATAGAGGGGGTCTATGTCCCTGTGTAGTATTGTATAAGGAGCCCCGGTGGCGAAGTGCGTTAAAGCACTGAGCTGGAGACCAAAAGGTCCCTGGTTCAAACCCCGGGAGCGGCGTGAGCGGCTGCTGTTAGCTCCAGCTCCTGCCAACCTAACAGTTCAAAAACATGCAAATGTGAGTAGATTAATAGGTACCGCTCCGGCAGGAAAGTAAGGGCGCTCCATGCATTCATGCCGGCCACATGACCTTAGAGGTGTCTACGGACAACGCCGGCTCTTCGGCTTAGAAATGGAGATGAGCACCAGGCCCCAGAGTCAGACATGACTGGACTTAACGTCAGGAGAAAACCTTTACCTTTACCTTTAGTATTGTATAGTATTTATACGTTGTCCATGTGTTGTGAAAGCTTGGGTTGTGTCCAGCTGCATAGTAGAAAGGGTTGGGCTGGATGGCCCCTAGGAGTCTCTCCAAACTCTTGGATTCTATGCTTCTATTATTATTATTATTATTATTATTATTATTATTATTATTATTATTATCATCTTCTTCATCATCATTATTATGTAGAGGCTGGATGGCCATCTGTCAGGAGCGCTTGGATTGTGTCCTCCTGCATGGTAGAAGGAAGTTGATCTGGATAACCCTTAGGGGTAACTCCAAACCTTAGGATTGTATGATGTTATTATTATTATTAGTAGTAGTATTAGTATTGAGAGGCTGGGTGACCATCTGTTGGGAGTGCTTGGATTGTGTCCTCCATGGCAGAGTTGAGTTGGAGTGGATGGCCTTTAGGTGTGTCTCCTAACTGTCTGATGCTATGATTCGATGTGTGTTATTATTGTGCAGATATTGGATGGCCATCTGTCAGGAGTGGTTGGATTGTGTCCTCCTGCATGATATAAGGAAGTTGAACTGGATGATCCTTAGGGGTATCTGCTAACCTTAGGATTGTACAATATTCTTATTCTTATTATTATTGAGAGGCTGGGTGGCCATCTGTTGGGCGTGCTTGGATTGTGTCCTCCATGGCAGAATTGGGTTGTTCTGGATTACCACAGTAATTATTTCATATTACAGTAGAATCTCACTTATCCAACATTCGCTTATCCAAAGTTCTGGATTTAGTAGTCAATGTTTTGTAGTCAGTGTTTTAAATTCATTGTGATATTTTGGTGCTAAATTTGTAAATCCAGTAATTACAACATAGCATTACTGAGTATCGAACTACATTTTCTGTCAGATTTGTTGTATAACATGATATTTGGTGCTTAATTTGTATAATCATTACCTAATTTGATGTTTAATAGGCTTTTTCTGAATCTCTTCTTATTATCCAACATATTCACTTATCCAACGTTCTGCCGGCCTGTTTATGTTGGATAAGTGAGACTCTACTGTATATTTATAATCTTATATCTGCTTAGAACTGGATTATATGAGGCCCCTTCTACACAGCTGTATAAAATGCACACTGAAGTGAATTATCTGGCAGCGTGGACTCAAGATAATCCAGTTCAAAGCAGATAATATAAGATTATAAATGGGTAATATAGCTGTGTGGAAGGGCCTTGAGTCTACACTGCCATATAATACAGCTATATAACCCATTTATAATGGACTTAATGTCAGGGGAAAACCTTTACCCTTTACCTTAACTACCACCAGTTCCTCAATACTTTATTTCCCATACCACCATACTTCGCCACAGCAACGCGTGGCCGGGCACAGCTAGTAGAATAATAAAGTTGGAAGAGACTACATGGACCATCTAGTCCAACCCCAATCCACCATGCAGGAAAAGCACAATCAAAGCCCCTCAGATGGATGGACATCCAGCCTCTGTTGGAAAGCTTCCAAGGAAGGAGCTTCTACCAGACTTTGAGGCAGAGAGTTCCACTGCTGAACAGCTCTTCTTAAGGTCAGGAAGTTCTTCCTAATCTTCAGATGGGATCTCCTTTCCTGTAATTTGAACCCATGGCTCCATTGAGTCCTAGTTTCCAGGGCAGCAGAAAGAAAGCCGGGCTGTGGCGCAGGGCCGGGCTGTGGCGTAGCTGGCTAGTAACCAGCTGTAATAAATCACTACTGACCGAGAGGTCATGAGTTCGAAGCCCGGGTCGGGTTAAGCCTCCGACCATTAATAGGCCCGGCTTGCTGTTGACCTATGCAGCCCCGAAAGACAGTTGCATCTGTCAAGTAGGGAAATTTAGGGACGCTTTATGCGGGAGGCTAATTTAACTAATTTACAACACCATAAAACTGCCAGCAAAACACGAGGAAAGAAATGAGGAAGTTCAGCCACTAGTGGACAGTGAAGCAACAGCTCCCCCTGTGGCCGGAATCGTGAAGCTGGAAAAATGTCAAAAATGCCTCTGAGTCTGTCTACTGTATGTTGTTTGTCTGTTGGCATTGAATGTTTGCCATATATGTGTTCATTGTAATCCGCCCTGAGTCCCCTTCGGGGTGAGAAAGAAGGGCAGAATATAAATACTGTAACTAAATACATAATAAATAAATAAAGCCTGCTCCATCCGCCTTATGACAGCCTTTCATATATTCATACATGGCTCTTACGTCTCCTCTCAACCTTCTCTTCTCCAGGCTAAAGAGACCCAGTTCTTTAAGATGCTCCTCAGAGGGATTCATGGTCCCCAGACCTTTGATCATTTTAGTTGCCCTCCTCTGGACACCTTCCAGTGTGATTCCAGGTGAAGAGGTCTGACCAAAGCAGAGAGGGCCCAGGACTTCCCTCGATCTGGACACCAGACTCCTTTGGATGCAGCCCAGAATTCCATTGGCATTTTTAGCTGCTGCATCACATTGTTGGCTCATGTTCAACCTGTTGTCCACAAAGACTCCAAGGTCTTTCTCACATGGACTCTTGTTGAGCCAGTCACCACCCATCCCGTATCTTTGCATTTATTTTATTTACAGTATTTATATTCTGCCCTTCTCTCCTTGAAGGGGACTCAGGCCAGAACACAATGCACATATACATGGCAAACATTCAATGCCATTATCTATATATATATAAAAGAGTGATGGCATCACGGCGACCCACAAAACAACAAAACTACAGGCCCCCCCAACCTCGAAATTTGACAACACAACCCATCATCCACGCCTCTAGGTTGATACAACAAAAAGAAAAGAAAAATAAAGTCCTAATTAGAGAGAGAGGAATAATTGCTTTTATCCAATTGCTGCCAGTTAGAAGGCTAAGTTCCTCCAACTTGGTCTCCTAGCAACCCAATAAAAAACAATAAAAAACACTAAAAAATTAATACAATAAAATACTATAATAACAGAAAATAACTAAAAATAATACGAGAAAATAATAAAATATAATAAATAAAAAGATAACTTACAATAAAATTAATTAAAAAATACAAATAACATCAAAGAAAAATTACTCAACAATTTTTAACCAATACCACCACCACTTTGCCACAGCAACGCGTGGCCGGGCACAGCTAGTTACATATAACACACATACAGACAGATAGTAGAGGTGATTCAATATTTTTCCAACTTCTGGCTTCAGGAGGTTATGCTCAATTCTGGCCACAGGGGGAGCTGTCGCTTCATCCACTATGACGCCAAGTCCTTTGATCGTAGTATTTCCTCCTTGTTCTTCACTCGCTGGCAGTTTTATGGTGTTGTAAATTGAATTAAATTAAGCTCCCTGCATTAAGCGGTCCCTAATTTCGCCACTTACAGCTGCAGCTGAATTCGAACTGCTTAGATGGATGTTAAGCTAGGCTATTAAACAGTCGGGAGCTCAATTCAACCGCGGACTTCGATCCCATGACCTTTCGGTCAGCAGTGATATATTGCTGTTGGCTATTAACCATCTCTGCTTAAGTTTAACATCTTACATTCATCCTTATTGAAATGTATATTGTTAGTTTTGGCCATTCAGTTCTTTGAGAATTCTTGGAGAACAGGAGAAGTCCCAGCAGACTGGAGGAGGGCCAATGTTGCCCCAAGAAGGAGGAAAAAGAAGATCTAAACCTTGATCAGTGTCCAGTCAGCCTGACAATCAATACCAGGAAAGATTCTGGAGCAGATCATCGAGGAGGCAACACTCCATCACTTAGGAAGCAAGTCATGCCAGGCTCATCTGATCTCTTTTTTCGATAGAATTACAAGCCTAGTAGACACAGGGAATGCTGTGGATGTAGCATATCTTTATTTCAGGAAGGCTTTTGTATAGCCACAATGTGTAAACCCTTGTGTTGGCTGGACTGCTGACCTGAAGGTTGGGTTGTTAACCTGAAGGTTGCCAGTTTTAATCCATGAGACGGGGTGAGCTCCTGTCTGTCAGCTCTAACTTGCGGGAACATGAGACAAGCCTCCCTGCAGGATGGTAACACATCCGGGCATCCCCTGGGCAACGACTCTGTAGACGGCCAATTCTCTCACACCGGAAGCAACTTGCAGTATGTTCTCTAGTTGCTTCTGACACAATAAAAAATAGTAAGGCTTTCAACAAGAAGGTTTGCATGACCTTTTTTCAAGCAAACTAGTCAAATGTGGGCTAGAAAATGCTATTATTAAGTGAATCTGTAATTGATTAGGTGACGGAACCTAAAGGGTGCTCACCAATGGTTGGATAAAAGACAAGAGGAAGAGAGGACAATTTTTAATAAATTAGATAATAGATTAGAAGATAATTAATCAGTAATAGGATTTATTATAGGGATATCTGTGTCTTGGGAAAAGAAGGGAAGGTGGATGGAAAAGGCAGGATTTTAACTCATCATTTATTGCTGTGCTGTAATAGTGTAATGTAATACAATTATGCATGTCTGTATATATGAAAAAGGGATTACCCATTGACCAAATGACTAAACGCTTCTCTTTCATTTTGTGTTATAAAATTTAAATCTTACCTTTTTTGGGTATGGTTTTAAGTGTATCTTTTTATATGTTTTGTGAGACATCTCAAGTCTTACAAAACAAGTAAAGATGTTGGGAAAGGAAATGGCATAGATGAGAGACGGGTAGGTTTATTCATTCAGAAAATGTGTTTCCTGCATAGAAAACTCAGCTCTGAGGATGTTATTTACCTCGAAAGAAGAGGCTGGTGATCAGGAAAGTGCAGAGGGAGAGGTGGAAAACCCTTTTTCGCGCCATTAGCACCTATGGAGAGGGAATAAACATATTGATAAGGTGACAGCAACAAAACACATGGTTAGATTTAATGAGTGGGATTACTCTTTTCCCCTGTAATGAATATATAACATAATCTCTCTCTCTCTCTCTCTCAATCTCTCTCTCTCTCTCTCTCTCTCTCTCTCTCTATATATATATATATATATATATATATATTCTGACCATTTCTGCCTTAAAGTAAACAGCGAAACTAAACACCAAAAACCCATGAAACTTGGCTACAAAAGACATCGTCATCCCCGCTGTGTTCAGACATCAAACCAAAAAAAAATTTCAAACTGGAAGTCATTCAAACACCCCAAAAACGAAAACTGCACTGTGCGCATGCGCGGGGTAGCCTCCACCCTTGGAAGACATACATGTATGAAAGGTAGCTGCGCGTGAGCATCCCAACCACCGGGCCGGCGGATTGTGTAATGTGAGGGAGGAGGACAATAGGCCTAAACAACCATATCTGGCAAGTGAACGAGGCAGAGGAAAAAAGGGTGAAGGAAAGCTTTCCCCTTTTCAAGCTTTTAAAAACTTATTTTCTTTGAATTCTGTCAGGGACATTGCTAAAAGGACATAGCGCGAATGCTGGCAGGAGAAGGGAGGGAGGGCGAACAACAACTCCCACAATCCCTAACCGGCTATTTGGGACAATGGGAGTGGTAGTCCAAATGGAGGCCCATTTCGTCAGACAAGTGCTTGATTGTGCTTTAAGAAACGGCCTCGCAGCCCTTCCGTGGGCGTCTGGTAAGCAAACTGATGCCCTCCGAAGGGCTGCGAGGCCGTTTCTTGAAGCACCATCAAGCAGTCCTCTGACAAAATGGGCCCCCATTTGAACTACGACTCCCACAATCCCAAACCAGGAAGCAGCCAGCCTATCATGCTAAAAGCCCATTAAATAACAAACAAGGTGACACATTGCAGCATGCATGTCTGGTTCCTAGCAAGGGAAATCCAATGCAAAACAACAACACCTCGCTCCAAGTGTTGCAACAATCTACAACCAGGACAGTGAAAACACACCAACACTATGAACACAGGGAAAACAGGGCCAGCTAACAGCTTCCAACAAACGATGGCAAATGAACAAAACCAAGGTTCCAGTATTAAAAACCAAAAAACCCAGGACATTAAATAAACAATAACACTTTGAACACAGAGAAATTCCACACAGGAAACAATCAGGAAAAATAATACAAAACAATATAATGTATATATCAGGATAACAAATAAAATAAAACCATCTGAAAACAAGGGAATTCAAGAAAGGAAACAATCAGGGCCAGCCAACACCAGCCAGCCAAGAATACCCCCACGGAGGAAGCAGCCAGGCTTCGAAGCAACAAGGCCATTACATGCTAATCAGGATGACATTGCAGCATTCATACTTTCCCCCAAAACACAAGATTTTGAACACCAAACATGGACAATACTCCACAGGGACATAAACCCCCTCTAGCTTCACTACTTCCTTCCAAACACAAAACAATAGTAACCAACACGAATAGCACTACAAAGCTTTGCATCAACAGACCCATCCAATCCTTATCTTCAATGAGGAGCACAGCCAAAGTGGGAGATCAAGTTTACCCAGAAACCAAAGACAACACTGAACCCAAACAATGTTCTATCAAGACCAAACTTGCGGGAGATAACAGACTTTAAGTACTACTAAGCAGGCATTATGTTGCAGTACACACCACAACCTTATGCATACTGAACATAAATACAAGAATATAACGTATATTAAATACCACCACTTCCTCAACAATTTTTTATCAACACCACCAGACTACGCCACAGCAACGCGTGGCCGGGCACAGCTAGTATAAATAAAAAATGTAATGTCCGTTTGTGAGGGACCTCATATCTCCCAAATTACTTCACCAACTGTTTCAAAATTCGGACTCAATGTAGCATTCAAACTGGCAAGTGTTTTAAGGCATTCACACACCTTCTATTACACATCTGTCTCCAGAGCAGCAGAAAACAAGCCTTTTCCTTCCTCAGTGGGAAATCCTTCCATATATTTAAACATGTCCCCTTCTCTCAGTCTTCTCTTCTCCAAGCTCAACATCCCTAGCTCCTTAAGGAATTCCTTATGGAGATTTGTGGCTTCCAGACCTTTGAACATTTTGGTGGCCCTTCTCTGGTCACCTTCCATCTTGTCTATCTCCTTCCTGAATAGTTTTGCCCAGGACTGGGCACATATTATTCCAGGTGAGGTTTGACCAAAGCAGAAGAGAGTTTTCTCATGATATCCCTCAATTTGGAAACTTATCTATGGATGCATCCTAAAATTGCATTGTCCTGTTTACTGCAGCATCACACTATTCAGCTTGAGGTCTTCTGAGACTCCTAGATCCCTTTCCCATGGACTGTTTCCAAGCCAAGAGTCACCCACCCTATACTTTTGGGGTAAAGTGCCAGTGAAGATGCCCCCTAAGAGAATGTCAATGTATGATACTTACTCACGTTATGTTCCTGTCTCCTCTCCTCTTATGTGAAATTAATGCTGCCCACCAAACACTCCTAAAGCATTTATATAAGATGGCTCCAAATGATGTGTTGACGTGCCTTTAAGCAGACCAGTTAGACCACAAAGCCACCCACACTCCCTTTCATTTTGGAAGCTCCCACACAATTGAGCAGTAACCCAGCAAGGAAGGGGGTTGAAAGAAACTCAAGTTAGGGATCGTAGGAAAGCAATGTATTCATTTTGTTCTTTTTAGATTATTGATAAAGGATGTTGGCTCCTTCCTGTCTTTGGGTGAAGAAGAATTAATAATGTTTGACACTGGTTTAACTGCCATTGCTCAATGGTTTGGATACCTGGGGGTTATATTTTGGTGACCCAACAGCACTCTTGGGAGAGAGGGCTAAATAACTTGCAATACTACAAATCCCTGGATATACCATTGCATTGAGGCATCATGGTTCCAGTAGTGTCAAAAGAGCATTAATTCCACAGTGTGGCTGCACCCTTAGATGACCCTCCATATGTTCTCCCAAGTTCATTCTCCACCGTTGCCAAGGCTGAAGGTACTATGAGTTGTAATTCCAGAACACCTGTAGTACCCCACAAATCCCAGTTTGCTGATGTGTTCACGGTACGGAGATGGCTTTGGTCGCCTTGGTGGATGACCTCCGCAGAGAACTTGACAGGGGGAGTGTGACCCTGATGGTTCTCCTGGACATCTCAGTGGCTTTCAATACCATTGACCATGGCTGGGGCGGCTCTCCAGAATGGGTATTGGGAACATTGCTTTGCATTGGCTCCGCTCCTTCCTGGAGGGCCGCTCTTGGTTGGTGAAACTGGGAGACTCCTGCTCGGACCCCTGGCCATTGTCTTGTGGGGTCCCGCAAGGTTTTATTCTGTCCCCCATGCTTTTCAACATCTACATGAAACCACTGGGAGAGGTCATCCGGAGTTTTGGAGTTGACTGCCATCTCTATGCAGATGACACCCAACTCTACTTCTCCTTTCCACCAAACTCCAATGAAGCCCCTCGAATCCTTGATCGGTGCCTGGCCGCTGTGATGGACTGGATGAGGGTGAACAAGCTGAAACTTAATCCTGCCAAGACAGAGGTCCTCCAGGTCAGTCATGTGGCCGATTGGGGCATAGGGTGGCAACCTGCATTCAACAGGGTCGCACTCCCCCTTAAGGTTCTGAGCTTGGGGGTCCTCCTGGATTCAGCGCTGATGCTTGAGGCTGAGGTGTTGGCGGTGGCCGGGAGGTCCTTTGCATAGTTAAAGCTTGTGTGCCAGCTGCAACCGTACCTCGTGAAGCCTAACTTGGCCATGGTGGTCCATGCCTTAGTTACCTCCAGGCTGGATTACTGCAATGCACTCTACATGGGGCTGCTTTTGAAGACTGTTCGGAAACTACAGTTGGTATAAAAATCTGCGGCCAGATTAATAACGGGAGCAAGTTATAGAGAGCGGTGAACTTTCTTGTTTAAACAGCTCCACTGGCTACTGATAAGTTTCCGGGCCCAATTCATGGTGCAGGTTATCACCTATAAAGCCTTAAATGGTTCAGGACCTGCCTATCTCCACGATCCCCAACTCAAGTCTTGCAAACTCATGAATCCATCCAATTCTACTCGTGTCAAACATAAGGACCAATCAGTCTTGTCATGTCATCTTATGTGACCCTCCAGATAGATGCTGAGCTCCAACTCCCATATCCTTCCTTAGTATACATTATCTTGACTAGAGTTGATAGGAATTGTGATGCAGTAACACCTGTAAGACTGCAGTTGGTTCTGTTGGATCAGGAGAGTGGGGTTTGGATTGAGACACAAGGCTTGTGGATAGGATGCCTGACATTTTAGTGTCCTTTAACCTTGTCTCAACCCAGAAGCACAAGTGCCTTTGGGATGACATTCCCATTATCCTCAGTCTGCAGGATGGATCACCCAAAGGGATGGGAGATGTCCTTCAGTACCATCTGGGGACCCAAACTGGGTAAAAACTAAAGAGCTCCGACTACTATGTAAATGATTATAGTTAGGGTTGTTGTATGTATTCCGGGCTGTATGGCCATGTTCTAGAAGTATTCTCTCCTGACGTTTCGCCCACATCTATGGCAGGCATCTTCGGAGGTTGTGAGGCAACACAACATACAGCCTGGAATACATACAACAACCCTGTGATCCCGGCCATGAAAGCCTTCGACAGCACGATTATAGTTAGCCGTCCATGGGTTCTCCATGCATGGATTCAACACAAATAAGGCCAATGCGGTCCTCAGGTTTGACAGCCCTGCTCTATAGCATGGCCAACCTCTTTTCCTATCATCTTCCACTTGTATAATTATTGTCTTTTGCAGTGAGTCCCGTCTTCTCAAGATCTGTCCAAAGAACAGGAGCCTCAATTTAGTCATCTTGACTTCCTAGAAGAATTCATGCTCCCTTTCCTATCAGATCTGTTTACGTTTATGGTAGTCCATGATGATGGTAGAATTCTTCACCGCCAGCATTTCAAATGAATTGATTCTCTTTCAGTCATCTTTCCTTCACCATCCACCATCATATCCACATATAGAAAATGGAAATCCTATAGTATGGAGAATTCACATTTTGGTATTTAAGGGTATACATCATAGTATTTTACACTTCTTTGGTTCTTTCGTGCCTAATTTTCCATGGGTATATCCACATTGTTAAAGGAATGCAGTTTGCCACCACTTTGACTGCTGTGGTTCAATGTTATGGAATACTGAGAGTTGTAGTTTTACAACTCGCTTAACTCCCACTCCCAGGATTGCATAGCATTTAGTCATGGCAGTTAAAGTGATGTCAAACTGCATTAATTCTGAAGTATGGCTGCATCTTCATCCTCTAAGAGAAGCTCCTTTGGAAGAAAGCTTGCCAAGAAAACACGACGAGACCTTTGTCTTGGGGTCTCCATAAGCCATAAATGACAGGAAGGAATCAGCCCTTGAAATCCAGACATCCAGGTGCAACAAGTGGGAGTCTGATAGATCCAAGTGTGCCATTCCAATGATGCCTTTGTACCTTGAAGTCTGCACAGTCTTCTTCTCATAATGTAACTCATTAAGCCTCCTCAATTCTTTTTATATCTCTCCCTCAGAATGAATGTTTATCTGCTCCTCCATTTTAACTCTTGACTTCTAAGGGGATATCTAGAATTAAAGCAATTTGATGCTTCTTGAACTGCCATGTCTCAATTCTATGGAACTCTGGGAGTTGTAGTTTTGGAAGGTCTTTAGACTTCTCTGCCAAAGAGTGCGGGCGCTCACCGAAATACGTCTCTCATTCCTTGTAGGTGAAATATAAATCCCAGTACCTACTACTCCCAAATGTCTAGGCCAATTCCGCTCCAAACCCACCAGTATTCAAATCTGAGCATATCAGGTATGCATGGCCAGTTTGGCCCAGACCCATCATTGTTTGGGTTCATAGTATTCTGGGTGTAGGTGAAGTATAACTCCTCTACATTCTCCAGTAAGAGTCACAATGTTCTGACTTGATGCAGGGTGAACTACAACTTCCACCATGTGGAGTCAATTCCCAAACTCCTCCAGGAAGTGTAGTTCTGCTCTGTTTGTTCTGCAGACAGATTTGAAAGGGAAGGGCAGTAGGCGGGGTCATGCAAATTTCACACCAATGGAGACCCCTGGGATGTGGTGGAGGAAAATGCAAAATCTAGGATGAAATGGTCCCCAAACGAAAGCATTCCTTGGGTGGTGGTTCGTAGTGTTTGGGAAGGACATTGGTAGGCTTTGGGCTACATGTTCATGGAGCTCGCTGTAACCGCAATGTCAGTGGAAAAGAGTGACTTGGTGGCTCCTCAGCACTGGGAACTGTAGCCTGTTTGTGGAGGCCGGAGGCTGGCTGTGTGAACGGACACCCGTGCCACATACACATATACGGGTTTTCACTTTTATTTATGGATATAGAAGATATAGACAAGGGGAAACGGATGCATGCAAGACTCTGATTGCAAAGCTGGCTGTCCGCTCTTTCTACCTCATCTTGCAGACATAGGGCCTCTTGACTTTGCAATCATCGTTCATCCATCCCTTGAAACCTGAAAAGGAAGGGAGAAACAATATCAAGAGATACTCCATTTCCATAACTGCATCATTTCTTTCTAATATAGGGTTATCTCCTTTGCACCAAAGTAAACCAAAGTGGGAAACTATGGGATGCTGTATCCATAGGAGTCAAGTGTCTAGATGGAGGGAAGTCCTAGTCCGGCTCTATTCTGCTTTGGTGACCTGGAAGAACCCTGTGTCCAGTTCTGGGCAGTATTCAGGGGGGATATGGACAAGCCAGAAGGTATCCAAAGATCTTTAACCAAGCTGGCTAACGGTCTGGAAACCATGAATCCCTCTGAGGAGCAGCGTAAGGAGTTGGGATATTTACGAGAGAAGATTTTTGAACAAAGGCTAGATAGCCATCTGTTGGGAGTGCTTTGATTGTGGATTCCTGCCTGGCAGGAGTGGGTTGAACCAGATGGCCCTTTAAATGGGTTTACCCAACTTATCCTTTGTTTCTGAAGGCTCTGTTTCATCATCTATGATCCTATTGGCCAATGTTAACTCATGATCCAATTGGTCATACTGGAAACCTACAAATAAAACTTGAACTTCCTAGAGATTTGGGGAAAACTCTTCCCCACCATAAAGCTACCATTGTGAGTTGTTTAAGAAGGATCCAATGTTTTGCAAAAGCCTCCTAGATTACTACTGACTTGGATTAGCCAAACTGGTCCTCACCTTCTGAGCCTACCATATAGACACAAGCTTTCTCACTGGATGCCTCTATTCGCTCCCCAATTTTCCAAGGCCTGAAGTTGGTGGTTGCTAAATCTGTCCATTTCCATCTTCCATTCTGCAATGACACTCATATCAAGCGAGTCAAATCATCATCATCATCATCATCATCATCATCATCATCATCACCACCACCACCACCACCACCACCACCATCTACACATTTCATAGTTATGTAAACCAATTCCTTCAATTCTGACTTCAGATCCAACTTACAGTGACCCTAAAGCAAAGCTATCATGGCGGTTTGTTGGTAAGATTGGTCCAAAGGAAGGGTTGCCTTTGCTTTCCTTTGAGGCTGTGAATGCATGACTTGGGTAGAGTCCTCCAATGGGTTTCTATGACCTGATGGAGGATCAAACCCTGATCATAAGAGCCACAAGGTGCATCTACACTGCAGAATTGATGCAGTTTAACACCACTTTAACTGCCACGGCTCAATGCTATGGAATCATGGAAACTGTACATAGTTTTACAAAGATGTGTTGCTTTCTCTGACCAAGAGTGCTGGTGGTTCCCTAAATTAAAACTCCTATGATTCCATAGTAGGCATGTCCGATCGATGAAAAAAATGTTTCAATTCTCGTTTCTAAAGTAGGGGGCGCTGGCGCTTCGATATAGAAAGTATTTCCGATTTTTTCACCCAAAAATTTCGGATATTTCTGAAAATTCGTAATGATTCTAAATGTTTCTAAAATGGCGGACGCGCATGCACAATCGCCAAAAAAAGGAACCGGGGGGGGGACTTTTACAGGGCTCTCCCGCCCTCATTTCTTGAGCTATCCTCATCAACCTTAGCCCCCACCTTTGCGTCCATCATGGAAGTTTCTGATTGGCCGGGGATGTATCAAAAAGCGAGAACAATCTGAAATAATTCCGATATACGATTCAAAACGATTTTTTGGACATGTCTATTCCATAGCATAGTAAAAATGGTGTCAAACTGCATTGTTTCTACAGTGTAGATGCACCCCTAATCCAACAGCTACATCACACTAGCTCTCTAGTGAGTATATAGGGGTTGTGAGTATGACTAGTCATGACTGTGTAACTCGAGGTTGTGCATTTGTAACTGTGTACATAATTCTGGACTTAGCAGCAGCATTATAAGATCATGGAAGACTAAAACCATACATTGAATGAGATGCATAATAATAATAATAATAATAATAATAATAATAATAATAATAATAATAATAATAATAATAGTGTAGTGTGCATCTCTGCATGCAGAATTGCATATTAATGGGGACTTGTCTCAAATGGCAATGCTGCACCACTGAACAAGGCAGGAAAGGGGCAACCCGACCAAATGGATGCATCTAGCAAATTTGAAGGCACGTCAGCACAGTGCAACACAATGACAGCAGTTGTGCAGCTTGGCTTCTGCAACCAGTCCTCGGGCCATGCATGGAGGCAGGCAGGAATGAAGGGCAGAGTTCTCACCTTTTTGGGGTCATGAAATCCAATCCAGACACTTTCTATGCCTGGATAGTTGGCAATAATGAACTGAGCCACCATGGTATTTTCTTGCGCTGAGAGAAAGGAGGCCAGGTGGCTATTCTGGCCATATTGTTGGCATGCAACCTGGAGGAGAAGAGCAAAGTGCATTTTCTAGATTGGCTGTCATGGGTTGAAAATTTAATACATTGCAAGATAGCGTTCATTTGATGGTCTATACGCGTATGCAGATTGTCTTATTCCTGGGATATTGGGGGTTTCAGTTCATTATGGAGTTCAAAATTTAGTGGAGATGCAGAGGATGTGCATCAATGCAACCCCGATCTGTAAGCATTATTGGTAACTTTTTTCAGCGTGTCCTCATTGCAGAATTATAGCTGTGCATCATCAGCAATCGTAGGTCATCATTTGTGGTCCACGAGTCTGATTGTTTTCCAAGGACAGAGTCTTCGTTGTGAGTCTAAGTGATTGTGGAGGCCTACTCTGGATCTGCATGGTCTTTTGCAGTGAAGACGTATATTTCCAGATGGAGTCACCTTCTTCCTCTTGCCCCATGTCTCCTTTTCACCCTCTATTCATGCCACTGCAAAACCTACAGAAGCTATTGGTCACAGCTTACTTACAGTTATATGCTTGGGGCCCAGGATTTTCTAGTTCTCTCTCAGTGTTTATTCCACATTTTTAAAGGTTAGCTTTGAGCCTAACTTTAAATGTCTTTTGCTGTCCACTGACATTTTCTTTTCTATTATTGAGCTGAGAGTAAAAGTAACTGCTTTAGGAGACGGTGAGCTTCGAAGTTTCAGACAACATAACATTTGGTCTATCAAAGTGGATGGTGGAGGATCATAGCTTCTGTCAGGTTGCTTCCAAGGTTCCTTCTGTAGCAATCAGCAAGCACCACAAGATTAGTCCAGAGTCAGTCCAGGGTCAAATCACCAGTCAATCATCAAAACAAGGGATAAGCAATAAAGCAAATGGTATGTTCAAAAGTTCCAAAGACAGGATCTCCTAACAAACACAGTCCAAGGTAGAATCTGAAATACAAACCAAAATCCTAGATACAGTCCATCACACAAGGTCCAAGGAATCACACATAGTCTCGAGGCCAGAGCTCCAACAACGACGTTGCTGCCAGCAACTGGCTGCTTCAAACCCTAGCTATTTATGCTAGTTTCACAACTGTTCGCAATTACTGGCCCCCTTTTATGCCAAACAACTGGACCTGCAAACTTGTATTCCTTCTCTCCGCAACTGCAACCGGGCTTCCAGCTCAGATGCCTGCTCAGATCAGATGCCTGATCTGTAGCCTGAGAAGTGGTGGGTTCTTAACTGTCTGAAGGTGCTTTTGCCCTGTTTGATCCCAACTCAGATACTGCATCCTCACCATCGGAGCAGGCCATGACAGCCTTGATGCTGGTGGGCATTGCTTCTTCCAGATACTGACGTTTGCCTGCCTATCTTCTTCCCAAGAAATTTGTAGGATTCTTCGAAGGCAATGCTAATTAAGTCTTTCCAGAAATAGAGAGTGATATTTGTAGACTGTCCATGTTTCATACAATAGAGTTGGAAGAACAATAGCTTTATAAACAAGCATGGATATCCTGATCCTGAAACCCTTCATTTGAAAAATAAATGCTGTACTTGCAGAGTTCAGACAGTGCTGTATTTTGGCACTGATGTCTGCTCTTGTGGAGAGGTGGCTGCATAAGGAGCGGAAATGATTGAAATTTTCTAGCATTACACCATTAAGCTGTATTTATGGTATTGCAAAAGGATTGGTTGGTTAGTGTCTTCTGCTGGAAGAGGAGCACTGGTTTTCTCAGTGTTCAGTGAGAGGGCAAGCTTTTCATAGGATTCTGCAACAAAGGTCTTGTAGATTTTCCTCTGAATGATCACGGACTACATTATCATTGGCATATTGGAGATCTATAACAGAACTACTATACAATTCTGGAATTTGTAGTCTTGTGAAAAATTTATATGTCAGAGAGGCTTTATGCCACAACAAACTATAAATCCCAGGCTTGATGGGTTTGTAGGATTGAGCCGTAGTGTCAACCTACTATAATTCTGCAGTGTGGACAGACTCAAAATCATTGTTTCCATGTCCGTTGGGTAATGAATCTACTCCATTTTTAGTTTGGACCTCCATGGGAGCTATTCTTGATGCCAGACTCTTTCCACAACTCCTTTAAAGTTCAGATGAACATCCAGTGAGGATCCAGTAATTAATTGAGAATGGACTGTCAGTCGTCGCTGAATCTGGGCAGTTTTAGACCAGACTAGGCAATGCCCTTCTCTTATCATCTTACATTTTCGTACTGCCTTTCTTGTCTTATTTTTTTGGTCCCCTAAAAAACCTATTAAAGAGAAAAGACAAAACAGCTGTCCACAGTGTCCACAGAACACTTCTGCAGCATCACGTCTCAAAGGGAGTTGATGCCCTGCAACGGACATTTGGTAAATTGATGTTATTGGATGTCACCCTGAGACTCCATGATATAAGAATGGATACCGATGATTCTAATAAATAAAGATAAAGTAACTAGGCCCACCAAGAAATCCTGGATTCTAATTAATAAAAGTAAAGCTAATAAGACAATCAATAGAGACACAAATTCTCATCAAGCTGCAATGTGGAATGAATGTGGATTGGCACTAAACTGTCATGGCCCAATGCTATCGGATCAAGAAAACTATGGTTTTAGAAGGTCTTCAGCTTTCCAACTTGAAGAGGGGTAGTCCCTCACCAAACTACAACTCCCAGGATTCCAGGTTAAAGTGGCATCAAACTTCATTAATTCATCAGTGTAACAGCACCCTAAGCTGACTGAGACAGACGCTGTGTCATACCTCTGCTTCTGACCAGGTTTTCTTCTCAGTAAAGATCCCACGGCACTTATCCTTGTATTCCAACCAAGATGCAGGGCAGCTTACTGTTTCAATGCCTGTCCAGGGAGAGGAAAATATCATCAGAGATTAATATTTGGTGGAAAGAAGTGAAGAGAAGGAACGGTTTGTGGCTGTTGGCTCCCATGTCATTGGATGGTGAATGCATTACAGGTTTTGTTGGAAAGAAGCCATCCTGCTTTGGTCAGATCTCAAGGGGAGTTCTTTGTCCACTTCCGAGCACCACAGTTCAAGAGTATTGATACACTAGAATGCGAGAAGAGCAACCAAGATGATAATAGAATCCTAGAGTTGGAAGGAATCCCTAGTCCAACTGCCTTCTGCCAGACAGGAAAACACAACTCAGGCCCTCCTGACAGATGGCCAGCCAACCTCTGCTTAAAGCCTACAGAGAAGGAAGCTCCATTTGAGACCAAGGACACCAGTGTTGAACAGCTCTTACCTTCAGAAAGTCCTTACTAATGTTTCTGTTGGTGTATTTTGTTGTTAGTGTGAAATGTTAAATCAAATGTTGTTGTTGGATTTTGCATCTGTGTGTTCCGGCAAGTTTTCCAGCAGCACACGAGTTAATTACCAGCCAGCCTTGATTGACTGCCTGCAGGGCCAATAGGTCAAGTCTTCCAGTTTCAACAGCGTGGACGGAACATTTGTCATGGATAGTGGAATGTTGGGTGTTGCCAGTGTGTACTGATAGCAGACGGTGAAGAGAGAGGACATGCTTTACCCTTGCAGGGAAGCATGAGCCCAGAGAGTGATAGTGTTTGTTATTGTAGCTTTATATACTTGTAAATAAATAAAGCCTTAGAACCGCTGGGATCAGCAGAATTACGACTGAGGTGTTGTTTTTCGGTGCTGCGGTCTGATTGGAGAGGAGAAGGTGAGAGGACTTGTCTCAACAATAAATCAGGGTGTTTCAAGCACGATTCAACCCCTGACAGTTTCGTTGGGATTTGAGGGAAATTGAATCCTAGTCTCCAGAGCAGCAGAAACTCACTTGCTCCCTTTTCCTCAATGTGACCTTTCCAGATATTTAAACATACCCCTTCTCTCAGATTTCATTTCACTAAGCTAAACAACCCCAGCTCCTTCATCTTCTCTTAAAATGGACTCTGGGGGCATTTATAATCATGACAATACTGCTATGATTGTGAGTATGTTATCATAATGAATTTGAAGCAGTTATAGATCCATAACTCTAGGTTATGGATCTATGACTACAAGGCAAAATAATGCTAGTTGACGTCTATTCGTGGAGATTGAATGGACATCTTATGGGACTGCTTTAATTGTATCTTCGGGCACAGCAGAGGGTTGGATTGACTGGCCCTAGTAGACTTACAATCCTATGATACCATAATCCATCCATGCTGAAGGACCCTATCTTTCCAATAGATTTGGCACTTGGATATCTCATTTCAAGTTCTGAATGAAACCCATTTTGGATACAATATCCCATAGACATGGACACTACCAGCTCTCATTATTTTTGATAGACACAACCTATTGCCAATTGTATCATAGTATCACAGTTGGAAACCCCCAAGGGCCATCCAGTCTAATCCTTTGTCATATAGGAACACATAATCCAAGTCCTCCCAACAGATGGCTGTCCAGCCATCTGGGTGGCCATCATATGTCCTATGTGATATCAATCATGGTGGAACTAGTGGAACATGGTGGAACATGGTGAATTTTCTTCCATTTCAGCACTAACTTTAGACTCAGACTTTAAATAAAATTTCCTACCCTTCTACTAAAACAACTGTAAAACAAACCTGAATTTGGGTAGCTAAGGTGGAGTTAAGACAGTAAAAATTAAAAATGTTCAAGTTCAAGAACAAATTAACCAAGAAAACTGTCAAAATGTGTGAAATGTGTTTCAAAGGATGTGTCTTTCTTCATACCTTTCCTAAAAGAAGAGAGATTCTGGTAAGTGATTGTGACTCACCTTGTAAGAAGAAGCTGGAGACCAGGAGGCCAAAAAGGGAGAGGTGGAGGAACGTCATTGACTGCATTTGTACCTGTGGAGATAGGTTTGAACTGAATGATAGACTAGTAAAATCTGGGGAGAGATCCCAAGGGCCATCCAGTTCAACCCCCTTCTGCCAGGACACCATCCATCCTCCCAACTGATGGTCATCTGGCCCTGTTTGAAAGGAGGTTGCATCGGGTGGAATCTGTTTCTTGGAGTTTGAATCCATTGCTCCATTGTATCTTAGCCACCTCAATGTGACCTCCTTTTAAGTATTTAAACATGTCTATCATGTCTTATTCTCAGTCTTCTTCTCACAAATGTAAACAATAAATATCCCCAGCCCCTAAGCTGTTCCTCAGTGGGATTCATAGTTCCCAGGCCTTGGACCACTTTGATCACCCTTCTCTGTACACCTTCCATCTAGTTCTTATCCTCCTTTAATGGCTTTGACCAGAACTGGACACAGGGTTATTATTCCAGGGGAGGTCTGACCAAAGTACAAGAGAGTTGGACTAGGACTTCCCTCCTTCTAGATGTTATCAAAAATAAGACCCCAAAATTATGAATTATGAGATGCAGCTCCATTGGGACATGCAACGCACCCATTTTGCCTTTTCCATTTTGCCCTGTAATGATGACCTCTCATGAATTTCTTTGAAATGTTGCCTCACCTCACCTTTGACTTCATGAAATGATTCTCCAAATTACCATTATTCTTTCACAATGAACCAGAAGACTCGTTGTGTCTCATTGGGGGAGAGACACACAATGGACTTGTATGAGAACCCCTGGGTCCTCTTTCCTATTTCATCTGGTATGATCTGGGTTATTCTTGGGAGTGTTTCCTCTCCAACACCCCAAGCTAGACCCAGTCCTTGAGATGCCCATTGAGACAGTCATCTCCTTAAGCACCCATTGTTTATTTCGATCGACACCATTGTACCAACTGGAGCTAGAATATTAAGCCCATTATCGCTTGCCCTACTGTATTTCTGATCGTACTCCTCTCATGGGTGGATCAATACATGGACACAGTCTATGAAATAATCCAATGAGTTTTCCGCCACAGCAAAGACCATCCGCCATGATGTCGGATGGAGCCTGGACCAACCTTGATCAGGTTGTGTAAGTGTTATTTATTGCTATATAATTGTATTGTTTTACCTTGCTTAATAATGTGTTATTATATTGCTATGTAATGTATGTGTTGTTTTTATGATTGGAGTCCCATCTGGGAGATAGGGCGGTATATAAATAAAGTTTTATTATTTATTATTATAATTAGAAAGCGGATCCTAGATGGACATTTTCTGAGTCAATCAGGGGCCATTACGGTAAACTTCAATAGCTGTCAAAGAATTATAAATATTCCTGCATGTTTGCATTGTCGAATGTCAGTACTTTGGAGTTCTGTCTCTGCTGACATCCTCTCTGGCCATTGAGAATAAAGCTTCTGATTTTGCCTTCAACCTGTTTTGTGTCTTATTTGGTCCTTTGGAAGCGTGACACTCCAGACTCCGAACTTGCGGTTTTAGTGGAGCTGAAATCACATAACATAGACACTATACCCCAATTAATGCAGCTTTCAAATCACATTGGTCTTTTTAGCTGCCTCGTCTTCAGCACTACTAGGTCCCTTTCACATGGACTATTGCCAAGCCAGGTGTTTCCCATCCAGTTGGAGGATCCGTACATGTCAGACCTAGGAAGCATGAGTTGTTCCTAATGATTTATGTTGTTAATTGTTACGTCTGACAGCCAAGATAGGATAATGGTTTGAGTGTTGGTTATAACAAGATTCAAATCCTGATTCAGCCTTGGAAACTCAGTGGCCAAATTTCACTGTCACTTCCTCAAGAGAAAGCAACGGCAAATGTCCTCTAAAAATAACTTAAAAACCAATGTGATGTAATGGTTTGAAAGATGGGCTCCAGGAGCCCATAGTGTTGTGACATAACAGTCAAAGTGGTGTCAAATGCATTAATTCTACAGCATAGATGCACCCCAAGATGCTCTTCACCTTTGGGTTAGGGATTGCTGCAGATAAACCCACTCAAAACACTGGCAGAATCGTAGGGTAGAGCATTATACTCACTTGTCCACTTGTCCTTGTTGGTCCTGTTTGAAATGATGGCAAATATTTTCCCTTCAGCACTTGCTTTTGGATCTTTTGGATCCCAAGTGAGTTAATATTTGCAACCAAAGCAAAGTTTGTACTCAGTTGTTGAATCTTTTTCCAGCCAGGTTGTCTCTCTTCATTTAAAAACTCCACATGGGAGGAAGGGCACAACACAGGAAAGCAGGTACAAACACTTCTGTGTGCTATTTAGCTCTTGTCGACAACAAGGTTGGAATCTGCTGCTCCAGAGAGGAGGAGCAAAGCATTCAAACTTCACAAAGCCAAGCTTTCCATTAAACCTTAAGGAGAAACATCTTGAAGGTAACAGCTGTCTGAGGATAGAGTGGATGGTCTTAGAAGGTGGAGGACTTTCCTTCTTTCAGTAGAGTTCAGGTGGGCATTGTTGGTTATGGTTGATCACCCTCTGCATTCACGGTTTTGATTCTTCAAGTCCTTCAGTAGGGTCCTATGGTCAACATCCAAACGAAGTTGACCATATGGTTGGACTGGAGAACCTAGATATTCTTAGAGAGGTTTGTTCTTGGGTTAAATACAATAGCATTTATTCAATTCACTTTGTGAATATGGACAGCTGACCATATTTATATGGAAGCCAGACTAGATTTTATGGTCTTATATGAGCATCAGAATAGATGAGAAATGGAGCTATGCACAGATCCATGGAAGCAACAAAGATTTCTAAAACATGGTGAACTTAATCCTTTCCGTAAACCTAATGGGAACAGAATAATTAAATTAACATGTAGGTTGGAATTCCTTTGGTGATTTACAATGTGACAATGTTGTGATGCAGTGGATTGGATGTTCGACCGGATCCATATTTTGAATTGTCTTTGTTCAGGAATGGAAACCCATTTGATTACTTTGGGCAATCCACATCCTCTCATCCTCAAGTCCAGCCTTTTGTCTTATTCTTCTTTTTATTGTATTTATTATATTATTGTGTTTTAACTTTATCTCAATGACATAATTATTTACTGTATATACAGGGGAGCTTTTTCAGCCCTAAAAAAGGGATGACAAACTAGGCTTATGCTCAAGTGAGGGTCCTGGCCGGCTTCTATTCAGGTCGGTTTATACTTGAGTATATAGGTATTCTGAGTTGGACAGTCTTATCTTATTAAAGTCTTATTATTATCTTAAGTTACAGTTTTATATAAATATTCAAAAACATTTAACCTACTGATGCCTCAAATAATGCAATTTGATTAATATCTATTTTTATTTTTGAATTTGACTCGTAGCTGCTGCATTTCCCACCCTTGTCTTATAATCAAGTCAATAAGTTTTCCCAGTTTTTGTGGTAAAATTAGGTGCCTCAGCTTATATTCGGGTCGGCTTATACTCGAGTATATACGGTAATTACATTTTTAAAAATGTATGTGCTTTGTTTTCATTTTTATTGAGTTGTGTCATGTTATTGTTAGCCACCTTGACTGCTGATGGGGAGAAAGGCATAAATAAAGATAATAACACTATGTAACAAAATTTGGAAAATGTTCTGTTCCTAGTTCTAAAATGTTATTTCCTGTTTAATTGTGCGGTACTTACTTTGAAAGTAGCTGTTCTACTCCAGAAACTTCATTTTTTTTGTGGCTGCCACAAACTATGTTGAACTGGTTGAGAACTTGAGACTCAATGAGATATTCATTGAAAAACTATAGCAGGATGTCCCTCCCACAAAAACAAAATTTTGGCAGTTTAAGAGACTTTTTCCATGTTTTTATAATAGAACCAATTAGGAAATGACATTTATAGCCCAGGAACAAAAATAATGTTGTATAGTGTAACCACAACAATAATAATAATTCTTCGTCAGACATCAGCTTGATCCTTGGGTTGTTGTGCATTTTCTGGGCTGGATGGCCATGTTCCAGAAGCATTCTCTCCTGATGTTTCACCCACATCTATGGCAGGCATCTGACGATGCCTGCCATAGATGTGGGCGAAATGTCAGGAGAGAATGCTTCTGGAACATGGCCATCCAGCCCGGAAAATGCACAACAACCCCAGTGATACCAGTCATGAAAGCCTTTATTCTTGTTGATTTCAAAGCTTTATAGTTCTCCATATTCTTTCAGAAGATGTCAGCAGTTGGTGTCACACAGTTTGGTCTGCACCGCTCTAGATAAGCAACCATTTTTGGTTTGCTAAACTCCACCACACGTCCACCTTCTATCTAGAAACCTGCTCTGGGGTTGTTATTTTTCTCCAAACTTCATGACAACTGTACCTTTTCATCCTTCGTTATTCATCCAGGAGAGCAAAACGTTCTTAATGTGCTTCTGTGCAAAACCACTGTGCCCGATGAACTTGATTTATGGATCATGTGCTGTGCTCTCCAAAGGTCTGTCTTCTTCCAGGTGGTGCCAGGTGGCCTTCAGAAGAGGCACATTGAGTGGGGAAGAGCGATACCAACTTGATGGTAAGTCTTTTTCAATGGCTTATGGCTATTGTCCACCATCAAGTCACCGGATGTGTCATGAATACTTTTAAACAAAGGTTTTTTTATTGCATTTTCAGTGCCAGAGTATATCAGAACTCTCACACAGATAAAGAAGGTAGATATCCAGATTATCTAAGATACATTGGTTTAAAAACAAACCAAGGGGATTCCACATCCACTCAGCATTCACCCTATACATACACAATTCACCCTTCACATGCATCCACCACCATTCTTCTTCCACCTTCTGGAGACGAACACTTGCACTTAGGTCAGATTGAGTCCCTGCAAATCTGCCATTTTTCTAATACTTCTGTTGCATGAGAAAACCAGCCCCGGGTCCTTAGGATGTCTAGTTTACCTGGGCCAGGTCCCCACTCACTGAAGTCTTCTTTTTTATCTTTTTTATCTTCCTTCTTCCCCCTCCTTCCCTTCCCTTCTTCTTCCTTCCCTTCCTTCCTTTCTCCTTTCCTCCCTCTTTTCCTTCTTCCCTTTTTCTTCCTTCCTCACTTTTTTCCCCGTTCCCCCTTTTCTTCCACCCTGCCTGCCTTCCTTCCCCTTTTTCCTCTGAGAAGCCTGCCTTGTTAGAGGTACTTTGGAAAACCATGCCTCTCATGTATATAATTTGCCCTAAACGCTCCACGTTTCTTCCTATGTGTTCCTATTTTGCCTATATGTTGTGTTAACCTAATGTTTTATGCTCCTGAGATCCCCATTCCTTCCCTTTGGGGAAAACCTTGTTCCTGAACCCAAATATGTCTTGTATCCCACACAACTGCATAGCCTGGGGGGGAAAAAAAACCAAGCTGGGAATTTCCTCATAAATTTCCAGCCCCGCCCATCTCTTGGACTTTACCTGGACATTGCAACACAATAGCAGGACAATCACCTCTCCCTATCCCCTTGGGGAAGAACCAAGCTCACCACCTGTGCCTTTGATGAACGGGCCCTCTCACATCAGAAGGAAATCTGCATGTCTACAGCCAAACCCCATCCTCTGTCATTTTTGCATGATTGTATTAATATATGATGTTTTGCTTCTCTGGGGGCTGGAACTGCTAGGCCAGCCCTATTAAGGGGCCATGCAATGTTCATCTCATAAGACAATAGCATTCCTGAGTAGGCCAGAAAATGCCCTCAATCACTTTGTTATTTTTCCTGTTCAGTAAAAGGAACCCCATTCATCGACACTTAATCATCCCTTGTTCTCAGCTTTCTTCTTCTCCTTCTTGTAGTTTTCCAGTCTCCAATCTTAGGAGGGCACCTTCAAGCCCCAATCATAGATCTTTCATACAATTTCATTCAAACCAAACATCATATGTTTATGACATCTGGTTCTTCTTCTTCTTCTTCTTCTTCTTCTTCTTCTTCTTCTTCTTCTTCTTCTTCTTCTTCTTCTTCTTCTTCTTCTTCCGCCTCTTTTTCACTCTTAAAGAGACTCAAACCAGAAAACAGTGCTAAAAGCAACACAATATACAATTTCAAATCTCAAGACTGTAAATGCTAGTGTGAAATCAAACCTAGAGTTGTCTAAGAATGAGTCGTTGAAAGTATTAAAATTTATGTAAAATTGATCAGCATAGACAAGTCCCGAGTGGAGTATTCCTTTTTGTCAAATCTTATTACACCATATAACAAAACATGAAAAATTTAATGTTCCTGGTCTGAAAGTGTTATTTCCTGTTTCATTGTGTGGTCCTTACTTTGAAAGGAGTTTTTCTACTCTGGAAACTTTGTTGTTTTTGTGGATGCCACAAACTAGGTTGAATTGGTTGAGACTCGATGATTTATTTACAATATTTATAGTCCGCCCTTCTTTCTCACCCCAAAGGGGACTCAGGGTGGATCACAATGCACATATACATGGCAGACATATGACATATATAGACAGACACAGAGGGAATTTAACATTTTCCAGCTTCTGGCTTCCTGAGGGTATGCTCGATTCCAGCCACAGGGGGAGCTGATGCTTCATTGTCCACTTGTGACACCGAGCCCTTGATGGAGTATTTCCTCATCTTCCGCACACTGCTGGAAAGTTTTATGGTGTCATAAATTTGTTAAATTAGCCTCGTCCATAAAACAGTACCTAAATTTCCTACTCGACAGATGCAACTATCTTTCAGGCTGCATAAGTCAACAGCAAGCTAAACTATTAATGGTCGGGAGCTTACTTCAACCCAGACTGGCTTCAAGCTTATGACCTCTTGGTCAGGAGTGATTTCTCCCACCCTGGACCTTCCACAGATATATAAACCTTCCTTGCTTAGTTTCCCCATATACCTCACAACCTCTGAGGATGCCTGCCATAAATGTGGTCAAAGCGTCAGGAGATAATACTTCTGGATCATGGCCATACAACCTGGAAAACACACAACAACCCTATTTCCCATGTTTTTATGATAGAACCGATTAGGAAATGACATTTATAACCCAGGAAGAAAAATCGTGTTACATAGTGTAATTTGAACTAACAAAATCAGAGCCATGGAACAAATCACATCTAACTAAATGTTTGTCTGCCCAGTTCCCATTGGTTCGATGGGTTATGTCAGTTGGGACCACAGCTGGATTTTGGCCTATGCAGCTCCAAGCCTATGCCTGCTTTCTTTCTCTTTCCCAGGGGCTGATGTGGCAGCGCTCCCGTCCCGGTCTGTCCCTCTTTGTCCTTCTGGCTCTCAGCTGCTTCTTGGAAGGTAAGTCAAACATCTTGATGAATATTTGACCTCATTCTTGACTTGTAGAGCCCAATGTTGTTCCAGGTAAGTCCTGACCAAAGCACAAGATACTACAACTTCCCTCAATCTGGACACTATACTCCTGTTGATGCAACCTAGAATCCCATTGGCCTTTTTAGCTGTTGCATCACACTGTTAGTTCATGCCATACTCTCAATATGTGTGGCCAAGTGTTAGGGATTCCTCTTCTTCAGAAGAGCAAGGGGAGCAGGAAAGTGTTCATTAGTCAGAGGGGCAGTTGGAATCTGAGGAAGAGATTTTGCAGGTACCCACATTTCAGGAGAGGTGAAAGGAAACAGAGCAGAGATGTCGTTCAGCTAGAATAGCTGCCAGAAATGCAGCTGAGTAATTGGGAACTGCCCTAGCAGCGGTGAGGGAACTCAGGGCTATAAAGCAGAAGCAGGTGCAGCCAGCTCTTGCTGGTAATAAACTGACTCTAAAGCCTAAGCCTTCACTCCCCTTGTGCCTGCTTTGAGTCTGCATCTGGGAAACTGCTCCAAAGGATTTATTGCTGTTTCTTTGTGTGAAGTAAGACTGCTACTTGATTTGGGAATTTATCAGAGGCTTAAAAACTTTGTTTACCCTAAGACTTCCTTGCTTTCTTTTGCATTATACCATTGCGTGTAATGTTCTTTATGTTTTGCTGAAGTAAAGCAGTTTTCATTTACTTACCACATTGTTTTAAGGCTGTTCTTGAAAGACAAAACAGGACACCAAGCAACATTGGAATTTGGTCAAAACATGAAAGTCTTTCATGATAGATGATTAATTGGAATTGTCTTTGCCAATCTAGGAAAGCTGAATGGTATATAGGGTTTCTGTTTCACTTTCTCTTGCCATATTCCTGCCAGCATATGCAACTTATTCAATTTTTTATTGGTTTGCAATGCCTGTCCTCTGGTCCTCCTTCTTTTCCCCCCCTAAGATACATATTTTTCTTAATAAGATGGCACAGGTTTCTGGGATTTTGTCACAGTACACTAGATATTTGCCTGTTGCTAAAAATAAAATATGGAAAATATAAGAAAAATGGCTAAATACAGACATGTTTTTGCTTATTCACATATTGCAAGCTGCTTTGGGTCCCATATTGGAGGAAATACAGAACAAAAAACAAATAATGGATCAGTAATCTTGGAAATGACAAATTTGTTAAGCTTGGACACATTAATGGTGGGAGAGAAGTAGCATAGAGAAGTAAATAGAAAGATGATCATGTTATATAGATAGATAAAGGTGTGTGTGTGTCACAGTTTGGAAGCCACAAGGAGATAATAAGTTAATAATAATAATAATAATAATAATAATAATAATAATAATAATAATAATAGTTGTTGTTGTTGTTGTTGTTGTTGTTGTTGTTGTTGTTGTTGTTGTTAGCCTGCCTTCATGGCATGGTTTCCTAGATATAAAAACTGCTTACTTGTTATTAAATGCCTTTAATTAACTTAGAGTGCACCTAAAACAGAACTAACACAGTTTGACACTGCTATGATTGCCATGGATCAATGCTATGGGATCTTAGGAACTGTAATTTTCAATAGGCCTTTAGCTTTCTCTGCTGAAAGCTGATGGAGCCTCATCAAACGACAACTCCAGGAATCCACATCATTGATCCATGGGAGTTAAAGTGATGTCCCCCTCGATGGATTGTCATCTTGTCGTGGTGAGGGGACTTGCGTGTTCCAATGAACCTGTGGGCGTAACCGCCAGAGTCATGTACTCCCAGGAGGGGAGGTTCCACTCCAAACACAATCTGAAGACCTCAACGGTGGATCAGGTGGAAGATAACATAGTACATGTTACAATGGCTGAAAAGGCAGAAGAAGGCTGCTATAGATTGAGAAGCACCGTCATTGTGTTAACCACGCCACTGGTTGAGACCCTCTCTCTGAAGACTCTGGTCAGCTGTGCATTGACCTCCACACATTAAAAAGCTCATCTTCCAAGAATTTAGAAGGCCATCATACTCGGACAACTCGGATTGTCTAAGTAAGTAAGTAAAGTACTGTCTAAACCACATTACTTCTAGCATGTAGATCAGTGGTTCTCAGCCTGTGGATCTTCTTGGATCCCAAGAAGCACTAGCCAACTTGTTCAATGGTCAGAAATTCTGGGTGTTGGAGGTCCAAACAGCTGGAGGGCCACAGTTTGAGGATGCCGGGTCTAGAACTTTAGGGACTAGGATCCAAGGTCACTAGGAAACCCCTGAGTGACCGTGGCCAACTCACATAACCTCAGAGGAATGCAATGGCAAATACTCTCTGGACAAATCTTGCCAAGGAGATCCTGTGGTGGGTTCACCATAGATTGAAAACAACTTGAGGGCACACATGAACAATAGGGTAGATCTGTCAGGGTATTATGTATTATGAAATGTTAAAATCAATCTGGGTTGTTAGAAATGCCTTATGTGTTAGTTTTTTCCGGCAAGGCATTTCAGCAGTTATGGAGTTAATGAGAGTCTGCTATGATTGATGTATCACAGGACCAATGGGGTCAAGTTTGTTTTGACCGGGACTTTCTTTCTTGTTCCTGTGGGATGCAGAGGAGTTTCCTGAGCGGAGAAGAGGAGTTGAGCAGTGTGCTGTGTGTGCATGAGTCGCTTCGGCGAGCACTCATGGAGAGAAGGACTGATTTGCTCTGTTTGTATATAGAAATGTAAATAAAAGTTTATTGCCGTTGGATTTCCAACCGAACCCTCATCTGCTGGAATGTGTTTGTCCAGTGCTGTTTTCCACACCGGGAGACAGCCTGGAGAGAAGGAGGTCAAGACCGGGATGGTGAATTTTGGACTTCACTCTGCTACCCAACATCCCGCTGACAAGATCTACTGAGTCAGTTTGATTTGTTTTGGCTTACAACTCCCAGAAATCCCAGCCAGTTTACCAGCTGTTAGGATTTCTGGGAGTTGAAGGCCAAAACATCTGGGGACCCACAGGTTGAGAACCACTGGTATAGATGCCCCCTTAGAAATCAAGAGGAAAAATGGAGGAGGCAGATAAACATTCTTTCTGATGCCAAGGAGGGAGCAATATGAAGAGAACTGAAGAGGCGTAATGGGTGACATTAGGAAAAGAAGACTGTGAGGACTTCAAGGTACATGCAATACTTTACTTCAAAGGCATCATTGGAATGGCACACTTGGATCTATCAGACTCTTACAGGTTGCACCTGGATTTCAAGGGCTGAGACCTTCCTGTCATGTATGGCTTAAGGAGATCCCGAGCCAAACCTTTCATTGGGTTTTCTTGGCAAGAGGCTTATCCCTGATGCTGAGGATGCATCAATAATAATAATAATAATAATAATAATAATAATAATAATAATAATAATAATAATAATAATAATAATAATAAAAACCTGGCTTTGGCTCACGAATGGGACTCTGAAGAAGGAGACAGAAGGCCTGATCCTTGCAGCCCAGGAGCAAGCCATCAGGACAAAGGCAATGCAGGCCAAGATCGAAAAATCAGCCGATGACCCAAAATGCAGACTGTGCAAGGAAGCTGAGGAAACCATGGATCACATCCTCAGCTGCTGTAAGAAAATCACACAGACAGACTACAAACAGAGGCACAACTATGTGGCCCAAGTGATTCATTGGAACTTATGCCTCAAGGACCACCTCCCAGCAGCAAAGAACTGGTGGGATCACAAACCTGCAAAAGTATTGGAAAATGAGCACGCAAAGATACTGTGGGACTTCCGAATCCAGACTGACAAAGTTCTGGAACACAACACACCAGACATCACAGTTGTGGAAAAGAAAAAGGTTTGGATCATTGATGTCGCCATCCCAGGTGACAGTTGCATTGACGAAAAATAACAGGAAAAACTCAGCCGCTATCAGGACCTCAAGATCGAACTGCAAAGACTCTGGCAGAAACCAGTGCAGGTGGTCCCGGTGGTGATGGGCACATTGGGTGCCGTGCCAAAAGATCTCAGCTGGCAATTGGAAACAATAGACATTGACAAAATTACGATCTGCCAACTGCAAAAGGCCACCCTGCTGGGATCTGCACGCATCATCCGAAAATACATCACACAGTCCTAGACGTTTGGGAAGTGTTCGACTTGTGATTTTGTGATACGAAATCCAGCATAGCTATGTTGTTTGCTGTGTCATACAATAAAAATAATAACTATTATTATTATTTTATTCTTGTATCCCACTACCATCTCCCTGAAGGGATTCAATGTGGCTTACACAAGGCACAGGTGCCTAAAAAACAGAACATAAAATAAAACACAATATAAAATACAATTGAAAAAGATATATAAACAACAACATAAAACTCAGAATAAAACAGCACTACTGTGAGTGAAATACTCAAGGCGCAAATGCAAACAGTGCCAACAAAGAAAAAAAATGGCACGTGCGAAGAAGCCAGAATGGATGTCCAAAGAACTTTTACTGAGCTAAAACTCAAAAGTGACATGCACAAGAAGTGGAAAAGGGGAGAAATCACCAAAGAAGAATTCAAACGTATAGCCAACACCTGTAGGGAAAAGGTTCGCAAGGCTAAAGCACAAAATGAGCTCAGGCTTGCCAGGGACATTAAAAACAACAAAAAAGGCTTTTTTGCTTACGTTGGTAGAAAAAGGAAGAAAAAGGAGGCGATAGGGCCTCTGTGAGGAGAAGATGGGGTGATGGCGACAGGGGACAGGGAAAAGGCAGAACTGCTCAATGCCTTCTTTGCCTCGGTCTTCTCACAAAAAGAAAGCCATCTTCAACCTCAGCAACATGGAATGGACGAAGGATTGGGGGAAATCCAACCCCAAATAGGGAAACAAGTTGTCCAGGAACACCTGGCCACTCTAAACGAATTCAAGTCGCCAGGGCCAGATCAGCTACATCCAAGAGTATTGAAGGAACTAGCGGAAGTTATTTCAGAACCACTGGCAATTATCTTCGAGAGTTCTTGGAGAACGGGAGAAGTCCCAGCAGATTGGAGGAGGGCGAATGTGGTCCCTATCTTCAAGAAGGGAAAAAAGAACGACCCAAACAATTACCGTCCGGTCAGCCTCACATCAATACCAGACAAAATTCTGGAAAAGATCATTAAGGAAGTGGTCTGCGAACACTTAGAAACAAGTGCGGTCATTGCTAACAGTCAACACGGATTTACCAAAAACAAGTCATGCCAGACTAATCTGATCTCTTTTTTCGATAGAGTTACGAGTTGGGTCGATACAGGGAATGCTGTGGATGTAGCGTACCTGGATTTCAGTAAGGCCTTCGACAAAGTCCCCCACGACCTTCTGGCAAACAAACTAGTAAAATGTGGGCTAGACAAAACTACGGTTAGGTGGATCTGTCATTGGCTAAGCGAACGAACCCAAAGGGTGCTCACCAATGCTTCGTCTTCATCATGGAAAGAAGTGACAAGTGGAGTGCCGCAGGGCTCCGTCCTGGGCCCGGTTCTGTTCAGGATCTTTATTAACAACTTAGACGAAGGGTTAGAAGGCACGATCATCAAGTTTGCAGACGACACCAAACTTGGAGGGATAGCTAGCACTCCAGAAGACAGGAGCAGAATTCAAAACGATCTTGACAGACTAGAGAGATGGGCCGAAACTAACAAAATGAAGTTCAACAGGGACAAATGCAAGATACTTCACTTCGGCAGAAAAAATGGAAATCAAAGATACAGAATGGGGGACTCCTGGCTTGACAGCAGTGTGTGCGAAAAAGACCTTGGAGTCCTCGTGGACAACAAGTTAAACATGAGCCTACAATGTGATGCGGCAGCTAAAAAAGCCAATGGGATTCTGGCCTGCATCAATAGGGGAATAGCGTCTAGATCCAGGGAAGTTATGCTCCCCCTCTATTCTGCCTTGGTCAGACCACACCTGGAATACTGTGTCCAATTTTGGGCACCGCAGATGAAGGGAGATGTTGACAAGCTGGAAAGCGTCCAGAGGAGGGCGACTAACATGATTAAGGGTCTGGAGAACAAGCCCTATGAGGAGCGGCTTAAAGAGCTGGGCATGTTTAGCCTGCAGAAGAGAAGGCTGAGAGGAGACATGATAGCCATGTACAAATACGTGAGGGGAAGTCATAGGCAGGAGGGAGCAAGCTTGTTTTCTGCTGCCCTGCAGACTAGGACGCAAGGGAACAATGGCTTCAAACTACAGGAAAGGAGATTCCACCTGAACATCAGGAAGAACTTCCTCACTGTGAGGGCTGTTCGACAGTGGAACTCTCTGCCCTGGACTGTGGTGGAGGCTCCTTCTTTGGAGGCTTTTAAGCAGAGGCTGGATGGCCATCTGTCGGGGGTGCTTTGAATGCGATTTCCTGCTTCTTAGCGGGGGGTTGGACTAGATGGCCCATGAGGTCTCTTCCAACTCTACTATTCTATGATTCTATGATTCTACTGAAGGGACCAGAAAAGCCAGAAAATAGTAAACTTTTGCCTATGTGACTTTGCCTCTGCATATGCCCCCCCTTCCTGTGAGCTGGTGCCTTTCTCCAGAAAGTTCCAAGACTTGTTAGCTTGAAATCAACAAGTGAGGTCACAGGTATCACTTATGCCAAGTGGGTGTGGAAGGTGAGGAAGACCCTCAGACATTAGTCAATTTTGGATAAGCCAAAGGTATATATTCTTTGTTTGCTGCGACATGTGGGGTGGCAGCCATTTCCATGATACAGCCCTTTGGGGTATGTATGGCTGTTTGCCTTATCATAGCTGTGATAACAATAAAAGGTATTAACGAGTATAGCAGAATCCAGCAGCGTCCAGTTAACACCATGTGCAAAGGACTCACACCAGGCAGAGGTATTGAAAGAACAAAAGAACTTTACTCTTGCTTGTTGAGTTGAAATATAAAACAGTTCTGCAATCGTACAATGTCCATGCATAAGATCAATAACATCAGCATTCTATTTACAGCATAGCATATTCAAACTGCTACTTGCCCGTAGCTAGAGAGCTTCTCCATTTCTGTGCTCTCCCCGCAAGCTCAGATTACCAACTGGCAAACCCAGCCATCTGCCAGCAAACCGATAAATTGTTTGAGGCGTGGCTTGCTTCTGCAAAAGCTCAGCTCCCTTTTTGCAGAGATCTTTTGCAAGTAACTTTGCAAGGATTTCTTTACACACACACACATAGCAATTTGGCGCAATAAAAGGCTTGTTTTATCACTTTCTTGAAATTCTCTCCTTTACTTCTCCTCCGAATGCACTGGACGAACAAGGTCAGTCTCTTACACTACATTGTATATTATATCTATACTGTAGAATAAATACAGTTCGATACCACTTGAACTGCCATGGCCCAATGCTATGGAATCCTGGGAGTTGTTGTTTGGCAAGGCACCTGCAGTGTAGAGGGCCCTTAGATCACTTTAGTTTGTTGCCTCTGCTATCTGTTATTGTCCAAAGGGTCTGACCCATGGTCACGGTGGGTTCTGCCAATTGATGACCTTTTCCCCATGTATAGGCAGTCTTCAAGTTATGAGCAGCTAGGTTCTATAGGTTTGTTCTTAAGTTGAATTTGTTTGTAATGAGGATCAGGTACATTTTTCAGTGTAAATCCAGTCAATATATTCTCTTTAGATATAGCAAAGGGAGGCTGAACACCCCTGTGATGTTTCCTTTGCTGTCTGTGTCCCTGTTGTGAAGATTTCACTTCACTCTCTGTCCCTGTGACCATTGGATTTTGGGATATGTGGCTTGTTGTGGAAACAAGGACTGGGGATAAAGCTTCAGTGGAGGAACCTTTTCTCAGGATAAGAACTCTTCCAGGAGTGGATTTTATCGCACCTCAGGTTAGCTTCACCTTGCTAAAGACACCAGGCTGTATACAGAATGTAGTCTTTTGTAGTTTATTAGGAAATAAGGAAAAGTTCAGTTCCAAAAGATAGTTATAAAAACAAGGATGTAAGCACAAATCCATAGAAACATTAGGCATGAAGGAAGGTCCTTAAAACGAAGCCAAAGTCCCAGAAACGAGAATACATCCAGGTTATAAGATATTACAGGAAAGCAGACTTAGTTCTTGATTCAAGCGAGGAAATTGCTTTGACAAAGATTTCCCTCTCAGCAGACTGTTTTAATAGCATAACATGAAGGCATTTCTTTGCCCTTAGACCTCCCTCTTATTTGCTATTCTGAGACTTCTGCGCAACGCACAAAATTCCAAACTACTAGCCCGATCTAGAGAAGCAGCCTCATCGCTTTCAAGGCCACAGGGCTCATTAGTGTTCTCAGGCTGAGGCTGGGAGCTGCTCTCCCTTTCTGCTCTTTGCACCTGAAAACCATCATCACTAACAACATCATTTCTTCCCGTGGGAAAGTCTCCCTGCTCCTCATCTCCCACAGCAGGAACACTCTGCACCTGAATCCCATAATTCCCATCAGAGTCATTTTGAAACTCATCCTGAACCTGAATCCCATCATCTAGAAACTGCATCCCAGAATCCTCATCAGAGTCACACAAAGGCTGAATCACAACAGATTTCCCTTTTGAGGTGTAGATTTCTCTCACTTCCTGTTGTCTCACCCTCATTCTTCACTAGGAGTCACTTGTAAGTTGGATGTTTGCAACTCGAGGACTGCCTGTCCAAAGAGGTACAAGCACCGGGGGGGGGGGGGGACGATGACGATGGGGGGGGAGGGGCTAATCCCCTTACCTGAATCCATGATTCAGCGGGAAGGACAGCAGTCTGAATCCTTCCTCAAATCCCCCTTGAGGCCTCTCCTCAAGCAGCTCACTGAATGCCATGACTAAATATGACTGGACCTAATGTCCCTTATGGTCTCTTCCAACTCTAGGTTCCTAGGAATAATCCCATATTGTGTTTTTCGTCTCTTCTGCCAGGCACAAATGCCGGTTCCTGTCCTGATGATTGGCTGGCCTACCAGAACCACTGCTATGGACTCTTCTATGACAAGCTAACTTGGCATGAAGCAGAGGTAAGATCCAACTCCAATCATTTCTTGACACAATGCCTGAGGAACCAGAAAGCATGACATGTCCGGAATTGAAGATCAGTTGGAGAGGCTTCGTTTATGAAGCCTACGGTTGCCAGTTGCTCCTGGAGTTATGAATCTGGGCCTTTTAGGTGGAAGCCCCCAAGTTGATTAACTCCATTTTACCAGAGATGTCATTGTCCCTCATGATTTTGTTTGTCCAAATGTAATTTCTATCACTTTCTGAGCCCTGTTTAAGTCCCAGCTATAGCTCACTTCAGACCCAGCATAGTGTAGTCTAGAATGTTAGTCTAGAACAGGCATACTCAACCTGTAACCTTCCACGTGTTTTGGCCTCCAACTCCAAGAAGCACTAGCCAACTTTTTCAGTGGTCAGAAATGTCAGGGCGGATGACAGGAGCAGGTGGAGAGATGAGATACTACCGTCGCCCTGACCTGTTGATGAACTTCTTCTCATCAGTCAGACCACTTATGCAGCCGGAAAAAGTAGCACTAACAAATGACACCTCAGTCGTAGATTTACTGCTGATCACAGCAGTACTGGGCTTTATTTACAAGACTATATACAACTCCAAACACCATCACTCTCCGGGCACATATTCCCCAGCAAGGAAAAAGCATGGCATGTCCGTTCACCAAGCCGAGTCTCTAATCAGAGCTTGCAGGCACCTCCCACATTCCACAGTTCATGACGAATGTTCTGTCCGCAGTTGAAACAGAAGTCTTGACCCATTGGCCCTGCAGGCTATCAATCAGGGCTGGCATGTAATTAACTGCTGTGCTGCTGGAAAGCTTGCTGGAACACATAAACACAATCCAACAGCAACAATTTGATTTAACATTTCACACACTAACACCAAAAAATACTGAACAAGAAATTCTGGGTGTTGTAGGTCCAAATAGCTGGAGGACCATAGTTTGAGGATGCCTGGTCTAGAACCTTGGGGACTAGGATCCACGGTCACTAGGAAACCCCTGAGTGGCCTTGGCCAACTCACACAACCTCAGAGGAATGCAATGGCAAATACTCTCTGGACAAATCTTGCCAAGGAGATCCTGTGGTGGGTTCACCATAGATTGAAAACAACTTGAGGGCACACATGAACAATAGGGTAGATCTACTGAGTCAGTTTGATTTGTTTTCATATTGACCCACCTTTCAACAATGTCTCCAGCATATATAGTTTAGTTAGGACTGACCAACAAGATTCTAGTCCATATTCATTTGGGAAGGCAGGAGAAATGGGGTTGATGACACCTGATGAAGTCACTCATGATATCTCCATGGACTTCCTTCCATAAGAATTAATGCTCCAGCTGTATGGTGATCTCTTTTAGTGAGCCTAATTGACTCCATCATAACAACAGCTGATGTCTCCCTATGACCTGTATTGTTTATTGAGCTCTGCCATTAAAACAGTACTTTAAATGCTGCAAATGCAATATTAAATGCTCAGGACCAACAACCAGAGGTAATGGCTACCTACATTGCCAGACCCTGAGAACATCCTCTTAAACAACAACCAATATTTGGCTACATTCTGTGCTGTTTACACAGACTCCGTATAAGAATTTCTACCTGTGCATTAGTTGTTGTTCATGCACATCTTGCCATTATCTGTCGCACCTCAGGTTAGCTTCACCTTGCTGTACACACCAAACTGCACACAGATTGAAGTCTTTTTTAATTTATTATAAAATAGAAGATAAAAAGTTCTTTAAAAGCAAAAGATCGTTACAAAATAAAGCCTTAGAGCATAATTCAAGGAATCACCAGAAATAAACAAAAGTCCCATTAGAGCATGACAAAGTCCCAAGAACATGAACACAAGAGCTGCAAGATAATTCAGGAAAACAAGAGCTTGCTTCTTGGTTGAACAAAAAGTTGCTTTGACAAAGGTTTGTCTCCAAACACATTGCTTTTACCCTTTGCAAAGCATGAAAGCATTTCTCTGGCCTCTAACCTCCCTCTTGTTTGCAATTCTCACACTCCTCCGAACTCTGAATTCCAAACAGTCAGTGCGATCTAAGGGACCTGTCTCGTCAAGGTCAGCCTGCTCGTTAGTTTGCTGAGCCTCATTATCGGACTAAGAACTGTCCTCCTTTTCCAAGTCAATCTGCACCTGGCTAGTTTCAGTATCATCAACACCATTCCTTGCTGTGGGAAAATGAACTTGCACTCTCTGTTCCTCATCTTCTACAACAGGGACATTTTGAACCTGATTGTGAACCTGAATCCCATCATCCTCATCAGAGTCCATCTGAGGTTCCAGCTGCATAACTTGGAAATTCTATGAAATACTGATGCCTGGAATAAACTTTATCTCTCTGGGCCAGGGCTGTGCATACTGCATAGGTTGGACTGAAAACAACGCTGGGGATGATGGATCCTTTGACTAAGGCCATGGTCTGCTGTCTGTTTGCCTTCCTGCTCAGTTTCGAAGCTCATCCCAGCTCCATATTTCATCTGGGCTGATATTTCAGTCCTACCCATCAGTATCAGACCATACCACATTTGTTGTTTTTGTTGTTGTTGTTGTTGGCATGTGTCTTCATCTGCTTTGTGATTGGTGGCACTGAGAGCAAAGCCTTGCATACACAACAAGAAGAGAACTGTTGTGACTCAGCCTTTGCCTTTGTGTGACTCTGATGAGGATTCTGGGTTATATGTGCATAATGTTGGGATTCAAGATGAATTTGAAGATGACTCTGACGCTGGGAATTATAGGAGCGTTTCGGCTGTGAGAAATGAAGAGCAGGGAGTTGTTCCCATGGGAAGGAATGATGATGTTGTTTCTAATGAGTAATTCAGATGCAGGAAGCAGAAAGGGAGGATAGCGCTTTGCCTCCGCCTGATAACAGTAACGAGCTCAGTGGCCTTGACTCTGGGGATCCCGATTGGGCTACAAGACTGGAATTTAGAGGGTTGTGGAGAAGTCTTCGCATAGCTAATAATCGGGAGGTCAAAGGGCAAAGGAATGCCTTTATGTCATGCTTTTAAAACAGTTTGCTGGTAGAGAGATCTCTGTCAATGCAACTCCATCGCTTGATCAAGACACAATTTATTTATTTATTTATTTATTTCCATCATTTATATGCCGCCCTTCTCACCCGAAGGGACTCAGGGCGGCTCACAATCTGGCAAATTCAATGCCGGTATACAGTACAAAAATAAAACATAGCAATTAAAACAATCAATTTAAAACAATCCAGTAAATACTAGGCTTGAGCGATCCATGAAAAAATTGATTCTAAACTCGTTTCAAAAGTAGGGGGCGTCAGCGTTTCGTTTCTGATGTCATTTCCAAATTTTGCCCCCCAAAAAATTCGAAATTAACGAAAATTCGTTATTTTCTAAATTAATTCGTTAATGGCGGACACGCATGTGCAGTGGCCAAAAAAAAAACAGCACGAGGGGAGATTTTACAGGACTCTCCCGCCCTCATTTTTTGAGTGATCTTCTTCAAACTTGGTACAGTGGTAGAACACATTTAACACTGATAGCTCACCAAAATTTCGAGCGTTTCCCTTATCCTCTGATTTTTGGCGAATTTTCATAGCTTTTATAATAAACCATTTTTTAATAATTGCAGAAATCTGTTCCTGGTTTGAAAGTCTTATTTCCTGTTTCATTGGGTTGTCTTTACTGTGAAAGTCATTGTTCTACTTGAGAAACTTTGTTTTTGTGGCTGAAACTTTGTTAAATTGGTGGACCAAACCATAATATGTTCCATACATGTCGCTTGCACAAAGTTCAGGCAGTGTCATAGATTTTGCCATGTTTCTATGACAGAACCAATTAGGAAATGACATTTATCACCCAGGAACAGAAATCATAGTACACCATCAAATCCTTCCTGACAGATGGCCATCAGCCTCTGAATAAGGAAATTAGTTCCTGGTTTGAAAGTGCTATTTCCTGTTCCATTGGCTTTTCTGGGCTGAGAGTGTGTGACTTGCCCAAGTGGGTGGCAGAGTGGGGAATCATGCCACAATTGGAGTCCAAAATTCAAACCTCTTCCTCCCTCCTTCTCTCTAAACTTCTCATACCTTCCAATTCACATACTGTATGAAAGTTTGGTCAAGATGGTCAGGGGAGGGCAACTAAAATGATCTAGGGTCTGGAGAACAAGCCCTATAAGGAGTGGCTTGAAGAACTGGGCATGTTTAGCCTGCAGAAAAGAAGGCTGAGAGGAGACATGATGTATAATATGTGAGGGGAAGTCATAGAGAGGAGGGAGCAAGCTTGTTTTCTGCTGCCCTGCAGACTAGGACACTGAACAATGGCTTTAAACTACAGGAAAGGAGATTTCACCTGAACATTAGGAAGAACTTCCTCACTGTGAGCTGTTCAGCTGTGGAACTCTCTCCCCGGGCTGTGGTGGAGGTTTCTTCTTTGGAGGCTTTTAAGCAGAGGCTGGATGGCCATCTGTTGGGAGGGATTGGATGGTGTCTTCCTGCCTGGCAGAAGGGGTTGGGCTGGATGGCCCACGAGGTCTCTTCCAACTCTACTGTTCAATGACGCTATGATTCTAAGTGAGGACAAAAGGGGGTGGGGAATCTTAAGAGGAGAGAGGGCCTGGAACACCTGGGAATTGTAGCTTGCAAGTGGGCATAGTACTATTGGAGAAACGTTTGCTTCAGCCCAATGCTTTTATAAATGGTCAAAATTCAGAGGCTTCGTTCTCCTGCATTTTGAAAGCTATTATGATGAAATTTGCCAGAATGGAAGCAAAAATTAAGTACTCTTTGCCTATCAAGTTTCATAATGTTTGACCCATCCACTGATTTTTGGGGATTTCTGAAGCAACATTTTTTTAAAATGTTAGCAGATCGATAGCCACGCCTCCCTGTCCTTCTTCCTTCCACTTTGATTGGCTTGCTAAGGCTTCTGGGAAATGGAGTTTTTTCTCTCGTTATGGCGAATTGCTTCATTAATGGTCAATATTCAGAGGCTTCGTTCTCCTGCATTATGAAAGCTATTATGATGAAATTTGCCAGAATGGAAGCAAAAATTAAGTACTCTTTGCCTATCAAGTTTCATAATGTTTGACCCATCCACTGATTTTTGGGGATTTTTGAAGCAACATTTTTTTTAAAATGCTAGCAGATCGATGTCCATGCCTCTCCCTCCCTCCCTCTTCCGCTCTGATTGACTGAGAAGCATGCCAACATGGCTTCTCCTCTCAGAGGGGCTACAGCTTCATCCGAAGACATCAGAAACAAACGAAAAAAGGTACTTTTATTATTCAAATTCGTAATATTTGTAAGGGCAGTGAGCAGATGGTTCAATATTAATTCAAAATTGCTTACGAAACGAATTTTTAACGAATTTAACGAAATAACGAAAAATTTGCTCTAGCCTAGTAAATACATTTAAAACAGTATAATAAAATACTTAATCCATTCGTCCACATAAACCTTGCACGTAAACCTTAGTCCAGACCAAGTTAAAGCCATCATAATTCATTCATTAAACGCTTGTTCGCAAAGCCAGGTCTTCACCTTTTTTCTGAAACTCAGAAGGGATGGAGCCTGCCGGATGTCACTGGGGAGGGAGTTCCACAGCCGAGGAGCCACCACCGAGAAGGCCCTGTCCCTTGTTCCCACCAGCCGCACTTGTGAGGCAGGTGGGACCGAGAGCAGGGCCTCCCCAGACAATCTTAAAGTTCTCATGGGCTCATAGGAGGAGATACGTTTGGATAGGTAAGTTGGACCGGAACTGTTTAGGGCTTTGTAGGCCAGAACCAGCACAAGTCTGCTTTCCTGTAATATGTTGTGGATATATTCTGTTTGCTGGGACTTTTGGCTTCCATGAAAAGGACCTTGTTCTATGCTCTATGTTCCTATGGACTTATTGCTTACAGCCTTGGTTTTGTACCTATCTTTTGGAACTGAACTTTGGCCCTTTTATGAACTATCTTTTGCCTATTTTCTAAATAAACTACAAAAGACTACTTCCTGTGTGTGGCTTGGTGTCTTTAGCAAGGTGAAGCTAACCTGAGATGCGACAAGAACAAAAGGAAACAGATGATACTCACCTTGCCCACCCATATATCGTCCATGCCTTAATTTCCCCCTTCTCTCCATCTCAGGAAGACTGCAAGAACTATGGCACCAACGGCCACCTGGCCTCCATCCACAGCTGGGTAGAGGCGGAGGTCATCTCTGATTACATCATCACCAACCACAAGCACATAAACTACGTCTGGATCGGACTCTATGACACCTACCGGGTAAATGCCAAATTGCTGTAATTTCTATAGTTTGGCTCGATCAAGTCGAGAAATGAGAAGAATGCAATGATCTCCTTTGAGTTCTATCTATAGGAAGAATGGTGTTCAAATCATGAAAAAAAAACATGGAGAGACAAGAGCAGCTTTCTGCTACTGTTGTGTTCAACTGATGTGGAAAGGGGCTGTGGTTGCTTGCAGTGATGGCGAAGAACAGCAATCTGGGACATCTATGGGGTTTTTAAGGGTCTTTGAGCAGGAGCTCATCCTTAGGGCTTTATTTGGTGGCCTCCCAATAGCCATGAAAGGCATCTATGGATCTTTCAGGGGACCTTGAGCAGGAGCCATGATTTTCAGGCTGTTTCAAAGCCTGAGGACTTCTTTTGGTGGCCTCCCAACATCAGTGTAGGGCAGTGGTCCTCAACCTGTGGGTCCCCAGGTGTTTTGGCCTACAACTCCCAGGAATCCCAGCCAGAGTACCAGCTGTTAGAATTTCTGGGAGTTGAAGGCCATCTGGGGATCCACAGGTTGAGAACCACTGGTGTAGGACATCTACAAGTCTTTAAAGGGGCCTTGAGCAGGAGCCATGATATTCAGGCTGCTTGCAAGACTTAGGACTTCACGTAGTGGCCTCCTAACCTAGGAGAACCCTGAAGCACCTTGGCCTGTCTAAAGTTTGCCTGGATTTTCACCTCAAGCCCACCCAAAACACCCCCAAATTTGGGCATTTTAGGTCTCCCTGCCTGAACAGTCCTACATCGCCCTACAAATCTTGGCCATATTTTAGCCAAATCCTGGAAGTGACACGGTATCAAGCTCTAGTTTGCCAGAAGCAACATTGTGGATTAAGTTGGGTGGATAAATATAGGGATGGAAGGAAATGGTGTCCCTTTCCTTTACAATTGACCAGCCCTGGATCTGAGCCTAAAGTTGCCCCCTCTGAAGTGGTCTTCTTCTGCCTTGTTCATTTTGGGATTTGGGGCAAATGGATGGCAGATGAGTAGAAGATGTCTCCTTTGTATCAAGAAAAAGCAGGGTATAAATGAGAATAATAATAATAATAATAATAATAATAATAATAATAATAATAATGCAAAGACTCTAGCACAAGCCAGTCAAGGTGGTCCCAGTGGTGATCGGCACACCGGGTGCAGTGCCTAAAGACCTTGGCCTGCACTTAAACACAATTGGCGCTGACAAAATTACCATCTGCCAGCTGCAGAAGGCCACCTTACTGGGATCTGCACACATTATTCACCGATACATCCCACAGCCCTAGACACTTGGAAAGTGTCCGACGTGTAATCCAATACAACAGGCATCAGAGTGTCTGCTGTGGACTCATCTTGTTGTGTTTCAGATAATAATAATAATAATAATAATAATAACGTGCAAGGAAGCTGATGATACCATGGATCATCTCCCCAGCTGCTGTAAGAAAATTGCACAGACAGACTACAAACAGGGGCACCACTATGTGGCCCAAATGATTCATTGGAACTTATGCCTCAAGTACCACCTCCCAGCAGTAAAGAACTGGTGGGATCACAAACTTGCAAAAGTATTGGAAAATGAGCACGCAGGGATACTGTGGGACTTCCGAATCCAGACTGACAAAGTTCTGGAACACAACACACCAGACATCACAGTTGTGGAAAGGAAAAAGGTTTGGATCATTGATGTCGCCATCCCAGGTGACAGTCACATTGACGAAAAACAACAGGAAAAACTCAGCCGCTATCAGGACCTCAAGCTTGAACTTCAAAGACTCTGGCAGAAACCAGTGCAGGTGGTCCCGGTGGTGATCGGCACATTGGGTGCTGTGCCAAGAGATCTCAGCCGGCATTTGGAAACAATAGACATTGACAAAATTACAATCTGCCAACTGCAAAAGGCCACCCTGCTGGGATCTGCACGCATCATCCGAAAATACATCACACAGTCCTAGACACTTGGGAAGTGTTCGACTTGTGATTTTGTGATAGGAAATCAGCATGTCTATCTTGTTTGCTGTGTCATACAATAAAATAATAATAATAATAATAATAATAATAATAATAATAATAATAATTTGTTTCCTTGGCAAATACTCTGCTTCTGTCTCTCTCTTTGCAGGTCAGGATATTTCAGTGGACAGATGGCTCCTCATTGACGTTCAAGGCATGGGCTCAGTTTGAACCCACGTTTTTCACACTCTCCAAGTATTGCGTCCATCTAATCGACTTTACTAGTAAGGAGAGATCTACCTCATGGCCAGACTCCTATATCCAGATTGCTTAGTGAAAATCATTGCATGCAGTTAGGCATCAAGTGTGCTATCTTTGTGTTCAATGGTGATAATTGTGCAAGTGAACTGGGACAGCGAAGCCTAAATCCTAACAATTGCCATATTTACTCAATTATAATGCTCATTATTTTTGACCAAATTACCTTCCCAAAATTAGGGTGTGCATTAGATTTGCATGATATGGTTAATACTTTTCTGGGTTTCAGGGTTTGAAAATTGAGGTGCGCATTAGATTCGATGGCACATTAACTCAAGTAAATACAGTAATAATTCCAACAATGGGGTGCTTTGAATGTGATTTTCCTGCTTCTTGGCAGAATAGGGTTGGACTGGATGGCCCACGAGGTCTCTTCCAACTCTAGGATTCTATGATTCTATGATAGGCCCATTGGATGAATTACTGAATGGTGAACCAATACATGGCTAGATCTTCCCAATTGGGTGGTTCTAAGCTAGTTGAGCTTGTGTCATGTCTAGTTCAGAAAACAAATATCCTCAAAAGTATGGAAGCATTATTTAAGAAAAAATAAGATGTGCATTGTTAGGTTTAAAGGGTAAATAACTATGCAATATATGTAAAGGTAGAGCTACTTTTTCCTGAACCTCCATCTCAAGGCTTTCATTGAGTTGGCATGAACAGCTTCTAGTTCTCCCAATTTGGTTTAGACCAGTGATGGCCAACCTATGACACGCGTGTCAGCACTGACACGCTTAGCCATTTTTGCCGACACGCTGCCGCATGCAGATTGATTGGAATACTATGTCTTTTGTGGCCAAATTTGGTGTGATTTGGTCCAGTGGTTTTGTTGTTTACTCCATGGGAATTATGCACTATATATATATATATATATATATATATATATATATATATATATGTACAGTATTTATATTCCGCCCTTCTCACCCCGAAGGGGACTCAGGGCGGATTACAATGAACACATATATGGCAAACATTCAATGCCAACAGACAAACAACATACAGTAGACAGACTCAGAGGCATTTTTTAAACATTTTTCCAGCTTCACGATTCCGGCCACAGGGGGAGCTGTTGCTTCACCGTCCAGTAGTGGCTGTACTTCCTCATTCCTTTCCTCGTGTTTTGCTGGCAGTTTTATGGTGTTGTAAATTAGCCTCCCCCATAAAGCGTACCTAAATTTCCCTAATTGACAGATGCAACTGTCTTTCGTGGCTGCATAGGTCAACAGCAAGCCGGGGCTATTAATGGTCGGAGGCTTAACCCGACCCAGGCTTCGAACTCATGACCTCTCGGTCAGTAGTGATTTATAGCAGCTGGTTACTAGCCAGCTGCGCCACAGCCCGGCCCCTATTATTCTATTATTATTCTATTATTATTGTAGTATATTATTATTATATCATTACTATTATATTATTATTATATTATTCATGACTACATTGAAACTACAATAGAGAGAAATCAGCGTGGAAACTGCAAGAGGTACCATAGATTGTTGTACATGGAAATCAATAGTTATCAATGGTAGTCAATAGTTTTTGATTTATTAAATACAGTTATATATTACAATTATATATTTTTGTTATTTAAACTATATATATATTGTGAAATTATGGGGTTTTTCCCCTCAAAGTGACACACCACCCAAGTCATGCTAGGTTTTTTGGTGAATTTTGACACACCAAGTGCAAAAGGTTGCCCATCATTGGTTTAGACTGTCCTGCTAAACATCTGTCACTCAATTTTTTCAGTTGATTTTAAAATGATCCAGCTTATCTCCCCTTCTTCCATTTTTTTCTCAAATATTTCTGTGAACTCAGCTGGAGGAGAGGATGGGAGGAGATAGAGCTGCCATGGTTTAGTGCTATGGGAACCTGAGAGCTGTAGTTTTACAAGGCCTTGAGCCTTCATTGCCAAAGAATGCCAGTGTCCCTTCCAAACTACAATTCCCAAGATTCCATAGCATTGAGCCACAGCAGTTAAAGTGGTGTCAAACTGCATCAATTCTACAGTGTAGATGCATCCTCTGATGTCTCTTGCCTGCAGACAACCCAGTTTTCATTTATGAAACATCTGATGAAATATGACAATAAGATGAAGGTTCAAATGATTACACAAGTGCAGTGATGGCCAACCTATGACACGCGTGTCAGCACTGACACGCCTAGCCATTTTTGCTGACACGCTGCCGCATGCAGATTGATTGGATGACTATGTCTTTTGTGGCCAAATTTGGTGTGATTTGGTCCAGTGGTTTTCTTGTTTACTCCATGGGAATTATGCACATTACATTTATATATATATATATACTAGCTGTGCCCTGCCACGCGTTGCTGCAGCCAATTGGAATTGCACTGAATAGCCTTTGTGCTTCTAAGCCTGGGCAGTTTCTTTATAGGGGCCTCCTTGCTTGGGCTGCTTGAATGGGGTGGAGTGGCCTGATGGCTTACAAACTTGAGGGTTATCCATCTAGGGTATATTCTGGTTGGGCTGGTTGAACAGGAGTGAATAGTCTTGCTGCTTGGAAGCCTGGCCGCTTTCTACCTTGTGGAATTGCTGGTTGGCCAGGTTGAATAGCAATGAATAGTCTGAGTGCAGGAAGTATGAATGTTGGAATTAGTTACCTCGATTAGCATTGAATGGCCTTGCAGGTTCGAGGCCTGGGTGTTTCCTGGTTGAGGGAATTCTTTGTTGGGAGGTGTTAGCTGGGTCTGATTGTTTTCTGTCTGGAATTCTCCTGTCTTGTGAGTGTTGATTTGTATTTTTTGTCCTGATTTTAGAGATTATATTGTTCTGTTTTCTTATTAGAGCGGTTTTGGGGGTTTTGCGGGTCCCGGTTCCGTTTTGGGGGTTCGGTTGTGTTGTATGAACCTTGAGGCAAGGCTTTTGCGTTGTGTTATCAGGTTTGGTGTTTCTGGGGTGCATAGTTGTGTTGTTATAGTCACGGCGCAAATAACTTTACCTTTCTATATATATAGATTATATCATTCTATTATTATTCTATTATTATTGTAGTATATTATCATATTACTACGATTATATTATTATATTATTCATGATTCATGACTACATTGAAACTACAATAGAGAGAAATCAGCGTGGAAACTGCAAGAGGTACCATAGATTGTTGTACATGGAAATAAGGGTAGTAAATAGTTTTTGATTTATTAAATACAGTTATATATTACAATTATACATTTTTGTTATTTAAACTATACATATTGTGAAATTATGGGGTTTTTTTTCCTCAAAGTGACACACCACCCAAGTCATGCTAGGTTTTTCGGTGAATTTTGACACACCAAGTGCAAAAGGTTGCCCGTCATTGCACTAGTGGGATGCAGCTTATGCATTTATGAACTGAATACATCCCTTGTGCAATTGCAAAAACCACCATATCGATGTTACTGTCAGATGGTCCAGGTAGGACAATCTTTGGTCAGTGGAGGACTTGGTCAAGAAGAGCAGGGCTTCCATGGGTTTAATGCATTTCTTCCCTATCTTCTAGGTTATAAGGAATGGGCTGCTGTCGCCTGCGACGAAAAGGCTTCCTATTTGTGCAAGTTCAGCTCCTTCTAAGAAAGGCCAAGGCATCTACTGGTCGTCAACATCCGACTGCTAGGACCTCTCCTCTGCTTGATCCTTCCGCTCTCCAACAACACCCTGGCCCTGTTTGGATATGGTTTAGCTTTCCCTGGGCAACGATTGCAATAAACACATTCTTCTCCATCTATATATATAAAAGGATATGAAATTTCGGCCTAGGACAAAACAACAAAACTACACATCCCAGAAACACTAAACTTGGCAGCACAACCCCTCATCCATGCCTCTACGTTCATACAACAAAAAGAAAACAAAAATAAAGTCTTAATTAGAGGGAGAGGAAGAATTGTTTTTATCCAGTTGCTGCCAGTTAGAAGGCTAAGCTCCGCCCACTTGGTCTCTTAGCAACCCACTCACCCCAGGGGACAGGCAGAGTTAGGCCTCACTTTAGGCCTCTTCCCCACTGCCTATAAAATACAGATTATCTGATTTTAACTGGATTATATGGCAGTGTAGACTCAAGGCCCTTCCACACAGCTATATGACCCATTTATAATCTTATATTATCTGCTTTGAACTAGATTGTCTTGACTCTACACTTCAATGTGCATTTTATACAGCTGTGTAGAAAGGGCCTCATTACTACCACCAATTCCTCAATACTTTATTTCCCATACCACCATACTTCGCCACAGCAACGCGTGGCCGGGCACAGCTAGTCTATATATATATAAAAGGGCAATGAAATTTCGGCCTAGGACAAAACAACAAAACTACACATCCCAGAAACACTAAACTTGGCAGCACAACCCCTTCATCCATGCCTCTACGTTCATACAACAAAAAAAAGAGAAAAATAAAGTCCTAATTAGAGGGAGAGGAAGAATTGTTTTTATCCAATTGCTGCCAGTTAGAAAGCTAAGCTCCCTCCACTTGGTCTACTAGCAACCCACTCAGCCCAGGGGACAGGCAGAGTTCGGCCTCACTTAGGCCTCTTCCACACTGCCTATAAAATACAGATTATCTGATTTTAACTGGATTATATGGCAGTGTAGACTCAAGGCCCTTCCACACAGCTATATAACCCATTTATTTACGGACTTAATGTAAGGTAAAACCTTTACCCTTTACCTTAACTACCACCAATTCCTCTATACTTTTATTTCCCATACCACCGTATTTCTCCACAGCAACCCGTGGCCGGGCACAGCTAATAGTACAATATAGTAATTTAATGCTTATATTGTGCTATGATAATATATTGTATGCACATTTGATTTGTAAGCCGCTCTGAGTCCCCTCCGGGGTGGGAAGAGCGGGATATAAATGTAGTAAATAAACAATAATAATATCACAGCCAATGGGAGGAAGTCAATGAACAAGGTGGTCGAAAAGAGTAAAACTGCATCCTTTGGTTGAGCTTTTTGTGGACGTCCAGCTTTGAGCAATTGCAAAAGTGAAACCATCTTTGGAGGACCAGAAACAGACCAGAAACAGGCTTGGAAGGCCATTTATTGGCTTCACTCAAGGAAACTCTGTCCCAAATCCCCAATGGCACAAAGACAAGGGTTTGATTATGAGGGTCACACCTTGTGGATGTGAGACTTTCCTTGGCTTCGTTCCTTGTGTCAAGTGTTGCTCTGAGGATGAGAAGAACAACTGCTTTCAGTAGAGTTCCACCTTGCACACGTAGCTCATCCGCATGGAACAGGGAGCATCGTTCCATCTTGTAAACGCTGTAAGGAAACCACAAAAGTGACTTTTAACGATGCGGTGTGAATCTTCCAATACTTTCCGATATGGATCTGTTGGTGAACCTCAAGTAATAAGTGAGTCAATTGCTAAATTGACAGTTGCATCTGTCAATTAGGAAATTTAGGTACGCTTTATGTGGGAGGCTAATTTAACTGATTTACAACACCATGAAACTGCCAGCAGCAGGTGGAAAAGAATGAGGAAGTACAGCACTCGGTGTCACTCGTGGATGATGAAGCAACAGCTCCCCCTGTGGCCAGAATCGAGCATACCCTCATGAAGCTGTAAATGTTAAAATTGCCTCTGTGTCTGTCTATACTGTATGTTGTTTGTCTGATGGCATTGAATGTTTGCCATATATATGTTCATTGTAATCTGCCCTGAGTCCCCTTCGGGGTGAGAAAGGCGGAATATAAATACTGCAAATAAATAAATAAATGACAAGCCAACACATAGGAAACCCCATAGATTTAACACATATGCTCAAGGTGAAGATGTAGACCTCTGCTTCTCAAGAAGTATCCTTCACTGGATCTGGATGCATCTGCATAGTAGAATTAATGCAGCTTGATAACACTGTGGGATCCAGGGAGTTGTAATTTACACCCCAAACCCTATCACTGGGCATTGCATCCTTTTCAACACCCCAAATCCAAATTGATACCCAGGTCCCAAACTGGTTGGCTTCTGAAGGTGAAGTCTACTTGGATTGCAGTGAACTTGACCTTCATCCTAAGCATCTAATGCAGGGGTCCCCAAACTAAGGCCCGTGGGCCGGATGCGGCCCTCCAAGGTCATTTACCTGGCCCCTGTCCTAAACTGTAGACTTAGGGTTGACCTAAGTCTAAGTCTCTTTGCTTACTTATGGCCTTATGAGATCATCTAGGTCTTTGAAGATCTCTTTGCTTATCTAGAGCCTTATGAAGCCATCTAGATGGCTTTTGGAGGTCACTTTCCTTACCTATGGTCCTATGAGACCATCTAGATGGCCTTTAAGGGTCCCTTTCCTTACCTATGGTTTTATGAGATTGTCTAGATGACCTTTGGGGGCCCCTTTCCTTACTTATGGTCTTATGAAACCATCTAGATGGTCTTTGAGGGTCCCTTTCCTTACCGATGTTCTTATGAGACCAGATGGTCTTTGGAGGTCTCTTTGCTTACTTATAGCTTTATGAGATCATCTAGATGGACTTTGGAGGTCTCTTTCCTTACCTATGGTCTTATGAAACCATCTAGATGGTCCTTGAGGCCCCTTTCCTTATCTATGGTCTTCTGATGACCTGATGAGATCATGTAGATAGCCTTTGAGGGTCCCTTTCCTTACCGATGTTCTTATGAGACCATCTAGATGGTCTTTGGAGGTCCCTTTCCTTACCTATGGTCTTCTGATGGCCTGATGAGATCATGTAGATGGCCTTTGAGGGTCCCTTTCCTTACCTATGGTCTTATGAAACCACCTAGATGGTCTTTGAGGGCCCTTTCCTTACCTATGGTCTTCTGATGGCCTGATGAGATCATGTAGATGGCCTTTGAGGGCCCCTTTCCTCACCTATGGTCTTATGAGATTGCCTAGATCAGGGGTCACCAAACTAAGGCCCATGGGCCAGATGTGACCCTCCAAGGTCATTTACCTGGCCTCTGTCCTAAACTTTGGACATTGTTGTTGTTTATTCATTCAGTTGTTTCCGACTCTTTCTGACCTTAGGGTTGACCTAACTCTGAAACTACTTGAAGGCACACAACAACACCAATCCTAATTTCGGACTATTTCATCATAGTCCGGCCCCTCAGTATTCTGAGAGACTGTGAATCGGCCTTCCGCTTAAAAAGTTTGGGGACCCCTGATCTAATGTTTTGGGCCAGACCTGTTGGATCTTGTGAAGTTTTGACAAAGTCACTTCCATGAGAGGCAGATTTCTTCCATGAGAAATCTCCTGGTCTTTGGTGAAGGTAAAACATTTTTGTAGTCCTCGTTTTTGGGACGCTCCTTTTTAGAGCCAACACCATCTCAGCATAGCACAGATATCCACTAGTTTTCACATTGGACTTTGACTCTGGAGACCAGGGCCCGGTTCCTTATTTGGCTATGGAAACCCACCTTGGGTGAGCCACACTCTCTCAGCTCCAGACACTCCCATCTTTGGGTCTCCATAATGACTTGAAGATGCACAACAACAACAGAGTTATATACTGTATATACTCGAGTATAAGCCTAGTTTTTCAGCCCTTTTTTTAAGACTGAGAAAGCCCCCCTTGGCTTACACTCGGATGAGGGTCCTGGTTGGCTTATGTTTGGGTCAGCTTATACTCGAGAATATATGGTACATTTATTATTTTTCTCTATTATTATTGGTATTATTACAGTTATTATTTTTCTCTATTATTGTTTCTGCTATTACATTTATTTTAATCTATTATTATTATTTTATTATGACACAGCAAACCAGATAGACATGCTGGATTTCTTATCACAAAACCACAAGTCGAACACTTCCCAAGTGTCTAGGACTGTGTGATGTATTTTCGGAGGATGCACGCAGATCCCAGTCAGGTTTCCTTTTGCAGTTGGCAGATTGCGATTTTGTCAATGTCTATTGTTTCCAAATGCCGGCTGAGATCTTTTGGCACGGCACCCAGTGTGCCCATCACCACCGGGACCACCTGCACTGGTTTCTGCCAGAGTCTTTGAAGTTCAGTCTTGAGGTCCTGATAGCGGCTGAGTTTTTCCTGTTGTTTTTCGTCAATGCGACTGTCACCTGGGATGGCGACATCAATGATCCAAACCTTTTTCTTTTCCACAACTGTGATGTCTGGTGTGTTGTGTTCCAGAACTTTGTCAGTCTGGATTCGGAAGTCCCACAGTATCTTTGCGTGCTCATTTTCCAATACTTTTGCAGGTTTGTGATCCCACCAGTTCTTTGCTGCTGGCAGGTGGTCCTTGAGGCATAAATTCCAATGAATCATTTGGGCCACATGGTTGTGCCTCTGTTTGTAGTCTGTCTGTGCAATTTTCTTACAGCAGCTGAGGATATGATCAATGGTTTCGTCGGTTTCCTTGCAGAGTCTGCACTTTGGGTCATCAGCTGATTTTTCAATCTTGGCCTGAATTGCCTTTGTCCTGATGTCTTGCTCCTGGGCGGCAAGGATCAGGCCTTCTGCCTCCTTCTTCAGGGTCCCATTCGTGAGCCAGAGCCAGGTCTTCTCCTCATCAGCTTTTCCTTCAATTTTGTCAAGGAACTTCCTATGCAATGTTTTGTTGTGCCAGCTGTCAGCTCTAGTTTGTAGTGCGGTTTTCTTGTACTGGTTTTTTGTCTGCTGTGCTTTGAGGAGTTTCTGATTTTTGACTTCAATCAAAGCAGGTTCTTCACTTTGCTTTACATTATTATTATTATTATTATTATTATTATTATTATTATTACATGTATTATTTCACTCTGATATTATTATTATTGCATTTATTATTTTACTCTATTTATTATTACAGGAGAGTCTCACTTACCCAAGCTAAACGGGCCGGCAGAAGCTTGGATAAGCGAATATCTTGGATAATAAGGAGGGATTAAGAAAAACCTATTAAACATCAAATTAGGTTATGATTTTACAAATTAAGCACCAAAACATCATGTTAGACAACAAACTTGACAGAAAAAGTAGTTCAATACGCAGTAATGTTATGTTGTAATTACTGTATTTACGAATTTAACACCAAAATATCATGATATATTGAAAACATTGACTACAAAAATGGCTTGGATAATCCAGAAGCTTGGATAAGTGAGGCTTGGATAAGTGAGACTCTGCTGTACTTGTATTATTTTCCTGTATTTATTATTATTACATGTATTATTTTACTCTATTATTATTAAAAGGATACATAAGCACATTTACATTGAAGAAGATGAGAATAATGATTTGATCAGAGTTGGACAGTCTTATCCTAAATTAGAGCTTTATGTAAATATTCAAAAACTTTTAACCTACTGATGCCTCAATTAATGTAATTTTATTGGTATCTATTTTTATTTTTGAAATTTACCACCCTCGGCTTATACTGGAGTCAATGTTCTCTCCGTTTTTTTGGTGGTAAAATTAGGTGCCTCGGCTTATATTCGTGTCAGCTTATACTCGAGTATATACGGTAATACTAGGCCTATGCAATCTCGGTATCGAATTGAATAATAGTGTGGCATTGATGTAAGAGGTGTCAACTAAAGGAACAATACATGGAAGGCACATTGACATGTGGCTCTAGCTTCATTATTGTGTACCGTATATACTCGAGCATAAGCCAACCCGAATATAAGCTGAGGCACCTAATTTTACCACAAAAAACTGGGGAAACTTATTGACTCGAGTATAAGCTGAGGGTGGAAAATGCAGCAGCTACTGATAAATTTCAAGATGAAAATAGATCCCAATGAAATTATACTGAGCCATCAGTAGGTTAAAAGTTTTTGAATATTTACCGTATTTCAAAGAAAAACAGTAAACTAGCTCTGTAAGTGGAAAAGTAGGGTCAACAAAAACAATACGCTATTGACAATAACATTATTATTATTATTATTATTATTATTATTATTATTATTATTATTATTATTATAATGTCAATAGACATTGACAAAATTACGATCTGTCAACTGCAAAAGGCCACCCTACTGGGATCTGCATGCATCATACGAAAATACATCACACAGTCCTAGACACTTGGGAAGTGTACGACTTGTGATTTTGTGAAACAAAATCTAGCATATCTATCTTGTTTGCTGTGTCATAATAAAATAATAATAATAAAATAATTCATTTGTACCCTGCCCTATCTATCTCCCCATGGGGACTCAGGCCGGCTTCCAATATAGTAACAGGCAACATTCAATGCCTACATAAACAATTCAGAGCTAGATAGAGATATATAATTATATATACTAATTTCACATATGCATTTCCCCCTGAAATGTTTGCAAATCCTCTCTATATATGTGCATTTTCCTCCTGCAATATTTGCAAGCCCTATATATTTATGTTTATATCTATCTAGAAGTGTGTGTGTGTGTGTGTGTGTGCATTTCCCCTGAAATATTTATAAGTCCTGCATATCTATATTCATATATATCTATTTAGACATCTCTCTGTATATAGATATTATATCTGTATAGGATTCGCAAAGACTTGCAAACATGTGAGGCAAAAATTCATATATAAAATAATGTATACACATACAGATATACAGGTACCTGGAAATCTCTAGATATCTATATGTATATAGGATTTGCAAAGACTTGCAAACATATGAGGGGAAATTTTATATATAAAATTAATATGGATAGATAGATAAAAATATAAAGGTACATAGGGATTGCAAAGGCTTTCAGAGGGAAATGCTTATATATCTGTATCAGAGATTAATGGGTAAAATTAATATATATATTCTTCTTCCTGACTTGCAAGGGCTTCTTTCCCTTTTCAAAACATTCCCTTGGTTAAGAGCAAGGGAGGCTTTGGAAAAGAAAACACTGATAAGGGAGGGTAAGGTGAGAGATAAATATATCATATATTGTAAGCAACGGCCTCCCGGCTCCATTGCCGGCCTTGACCTTGACCGGATTATAAGCCAGGGGAGGCTTTTTCAGCTCATAAAAAGGGCTGAAAAACTTGGCTTATCTTCGAGTATATACGGTAACTGTAACAGTTGCACATGTGGAACACAATTCCCTCCTCCATTAGCTGGTTGCATCCGTTCCACATGGTCCAAATGAACTGTCCATCCACAAGACAATTTACACCTGTGCTTTTCCCCGGCTGGCCTCCATGTGCAATCTCTATGAGCTCTGCCTTACCTGATTTGCTTGAGAGATGGACACAGGCCTTTTGGTCATTATAGATGGGTTTGCCGCCGTTCCAAGACAGGTAACTGACCGCTGAGTGGTCAGACCATTGCCACGCTCCTTTCTGCAAAGCCAGAAAAAAGATGGGAGAGCATCACAAATGGAGGTGTATCCTGCTGAGGGGGATGTGGGTTTAAAAGAGAATTTTCAAAGGTACTTCTAATGACTATAAGTCCCATATGTTTTGATTGACCTAAGTTGCAAAAGGCCTATGTTTGAGAGAAGCCTATCTTTCAGAGAAAATGCGGATGTTTGGAAAAAGAGCTGTTCCAGAGAAAAAGAAGTTACTTTCAATAATAACAATACATCAAGTCAGAACCGGTTACCCACTACTCCCTAGGATTCTCATATGGTTTCAAACCTATACTTGCAACAAGAGGAAGATAAGGAGGTACTAAGATCAGGGTCAATAACATGAAAAAGCACCATTGTCTAAAGAGTCACATGTTGCAACATGTAACCTCCTTTGTTTGTTTGTTAGACAAAGTAATAGGTTGTTGCATAATCCCATGTAGTTGCATGGAATCTGTGTGTCTGTATGTATGTTAGGGATTCCTCTTCTTCAGAAGAGGAAGGGGAGCAGGAAAGTGTTCATGAATCTGAGGGTGAGTTGGAATCTGAGGAGGAGATTTTGCAAGTACCCACATTTCAGGAAAGGCGAAAGGAATCAGAGCAGAGACGTCGTTCAGCTAGAATATCTGCCAGAAATGCAGCTGAGTAATTGGGAACTGCCCTAACAGCTGTGAGGGGACTCAGGGCTATAAAGCAGAAGCAGGTGCAGCCAGCTCTTGCTGGTAACAAACTGACTCTAAAGCCTAAGCCTTCACTCCCCTTGTGCCTGCTTCGAGTCTGCATTTGGGAAACAGCTCCTAAGGATTTATTGCTGTTTCTTTGTCTGAAGTAAGACTGCTATTTGATTTGGGAATTTATCAAAGACTTAAGAACTGTGTTTGCCCTAAGACCTCCTTGCTTTCTTTTGCATTATACCACTGAGTGTGCTGTTTTTATGTTGTTGTTTTTTAAAGTAAAGCAGTTTTCATTTACTTACCACATTGTTTTAAGGCTGTTCTTGAAAGACAAAACAGGACACCAAGCAACATTGGAATTTGGTCAAAACATGAAAGTCTTTCATGATAGATGATTAATTGGAATTGTCTTTGCCAATTGTTCTTTATGTTGTTGTTTTTTTTGAAGTAAAGCAGCTTTCATTTACTTACCACATTGTTTTAAGGCTGTTCTTGAAACACAAAACAGGACAATGTCTAATGTCATTCTTTGTGTAAACGTTCTATAAAAGTTCTGATGTTCCTTCTCACACTGGAAATGCTTTAAAAGTTATTGAAAAGCTATTCATAACATTTTTGGTGTCAGAAGTTCGGTGCGAGTAGGATACTCTTTTCAGAACCTTTGTTTAAAAAGTATCCACGAGACACTCACCTGATCAGGATCAAAGAGTCCAATCCAAAGTCCATCACCATTGAAGTTGTAGTCAATATACATTTTTATCATATTATTTTGCATCTCTGAGTTGATAGAGGCAAGGTGGCCAGTAGAGCCATGGCTCTGGCAGTCTTTCTGAATGGATTCAAGAGGAAAGGGTCATTTTGATGCACCACTAATGTGTTCAGGTTCAACCTCTTTTATCCAGAATTCCCAAATCCAAAATATTCCAAAATCCAAAATGGTCCCCCTGGCTGAGATGAAGACGCCTTTTCTTTCTGATGGTTTAATGTTCAGAAAGTATCGCTGTTACACAAAGTTATTAAGCATATTGTGCATATAAGTACTTTCAAGCTATGTGTATGGTGTGTATATATGAAACATAAATGGATGTCATTTATGTACACAAATGCAAATGCAGATATTCTAAAAGCTGAAAAATCCCAAAATACTTTATCTGGAGATTCTGCATTGGACCTGGTAGCCTTTGAGGCCCCTTCCAATTAAGGATGGAAAGACTATTTAAAAGTATTTGGGGAAATGTTTGAGAAACATGTCGAGAAACACTGATGGCAAGAACCCTGGGCTGCCGAGAATCAGAAAATGCTATAATATGGTATTTGTTCTGCATAAAATTTGTACCTGGTTGATCAGCATTGAAAACAGAATTTTCTACACAGAAAGTGGTATTTCCTGAGCAACAATTAATATGATATTTCTAGGTTGAAATAATATTTTCCATGCAGAAAAATGCAGAATATCTGTGGGTGAATTTTGCACAGAATATGTCCCAAATTGCAAATAGTTTTAGAAAGTTGTGGGATTCTTGGGAGTTGTAGTTTTGTGAGGTACCAGCCCTCTTTAGCAGAGAAGGACAAACACCTTGTGAAACAACAACGCCTAGGATTCCAGAACATACAGGTGTGGCAGTTAAAGTGGTGTCGGGCTTCATTCGTTCTACAATGCGATGCATTCAGGTCCTTAAATACAGTGAGGAAATAGGTATTTAGTCAGATACCAATTGTACAAGTTCTCCCACTAAAACAGATGAGAGAGACCTGTAATTGACATCATAGGCAGACCTCAACTATGAGAGACAACAGGAGAAAACACATCCAGAAAATCACATTGTCTGATTTTTCACGAATTTATTTGCAAATTATGGTGGAAAATAGATACCCTATATACTTGGCATATCGTCATCGGCACATCCCCCTCAACGGATTGTCACCTTGACGTGGTGAGGGGGCGTGTTCCAATGAACCTGTGGGCACAACCACCAGAGTCACGCACTCCCAGGAGTGGCCGCAGGGGAGGATCCAGACCAAGCACAATCCGAAGACCCAAAGACCTCAACGGCGGAGCAGGTGGAGGATAACGGTACATGTTACAACGGCTGTGAAGGCGGAAGAAGGCTGCAACAGACTGAGAAGCCACTCTCGCTGTGTTAACCACACCACTGCTGGAACCTCACTCTGTGAAGATTGTGTGTTGACCGACCGTGCACCGACCTCCACACATTAAAAAAAAATCACGCACAGGCGTCTTCCAAGAAAAATAAAAACAAACCAAAATGTCCCATCAGTAACACACTACTGGTGCCGCCAGGGACTCAGATCCTGCCGTGCCAGACGTGTCCCCCTGCTTAAGCCAGAACATGTCTGGGCCCAACTGAAGTTTGCTAGAGAGCATTTGGATGATCCAGAAGAGTCTTGGGAGAATGTCATATGGTCAGATGAAACCAAAGTAGAACTGTTTGGCAGAAACACAACTCAAGAGTCGTGTTTGGAGGAGAAAGAATGCTGAGTTGCATCCAAAGAACACCATCCCTACTGTGAAGCATGCCATGGGGTGGCAACATCATGCTTTGGGGCTGTTTTTCTGCAAAGAGACCAGGGCGACTGATCCGTAGACATGAAAGAATGAATGGGACCATGTGAGATCGTGAGATTTGGAGTGCAAACCTCCTTCCATCAGAAAGGGCACTGAAGGTGAAACGTGGCTGGGTCTTTCAGTATGACCATGATCCCAAGCACACCTGTGCCAGGGCAACAAAGGAAGGAGTGGCTTCTCCCATAAGAAGCATTTCAAGGTCTTGGAGTGGCCTAGTCAGTCTCCAGATCTCAACTCTATAGAAAACCTCTGGAGGGAGTTGAAAGTCCGTGTTGCCCAGTGACAGCCCCAAAACATCTCTGCTCTTGAGGAGAGAGATCTACGTGGAGGAATGAATGGACCAACAGACCAGCAACAGTGTATGCTAACCTTGTGAGGACTTACAGGAAATGTTTGATATCTGTCATTGCCAATAAAGGATATATAACAAAGTATAGAGATGAACTTTTGTTATGGACCAAATACTTATTTTCCACCATAATTTGCAAATAAATTTGTGAAAAATCAGACAATGTGATTTTCTGGATGTGTTTTCTCCTGTTGTCTCTCATAGTTGAGGTCTGCCTATGGTGTTAATTACAGACTTCTCTCATCTTTTTAAGTGGGTCTGAGAGGTCTGTGAGAACTTGGAAGTTAGGTAAGTGGGGTTTATATATCTGTAGACGGTCCAGGGCGGGAGAAAGAACTTTTCTTTGAAGCAGGTGTGAATGTTGTAATTAATCACCTTTCTTAGAATTTAATGGTCAAGGCCTGGCTTCTTCTTACCTGGGAGAATCTTTTTTGGGGAGGTGTTAGCTTTCCCTGATTGTTTACTGTCTGGATTTCCCCTGTTTTCAGAGTGTTGTTCTTTATTTATTGTCCTGATTTTAGAGTTTTCTTAATACCAGATTCCCTTTCGGTGGTCTTTTAATTATCTGCCTTGATATTCTGGGTTATATGGCTGTGTGGAAGGACCCTCAGGGCTCTTCCACACAGCCATATAACCCAGAATATCAAGGCAAAATAACCCACAATATCTGCTTTGAACTGGGTTATTTAAGTCCACACTGCCTTATATCCCTGTTCAATGTTTGGTGCTAAATTCACAAATATAGCAATTACTACATAACATTACCATGTATTGAACTGCTTTTTCTGTCGATTTGTTGTAAAGCGTGGTGTTTGGGTGCTTAATTTGTAAAATCCTGATGTAATTTGTTGTTTAATAGGCTTTTCCTTAATCCCTCCTTATTATCCAACATTTTCGCTTATCCAACACTTTTATTTTTCAGTGATTGGTTGGGGGCCCCCACAAAATTCTGTTCGCTTACACTTGAAAATTACCTAGGGCTGGCCCTGTCCCCACTGTATCTACTTAAATGGAAGCTTTTTGGTTGAGATGTTGAAGTTGATTACTCTGGGAGGAATCTGGTTCTTTATGCCTCCAAAAAGAGATGCAACAAAGGAAGAAGCCAATGAATGGGTGAGTTGCCCCATACAGCCAGCATGGACATTTTCTCAAGAAGAAGACCTTACCTCTGCTTCCATCCAAGATAGCTTTGTTGTGAAGAGTCCATAGCAGTGTCTTTGGTATGACATCCAGCCATTTGGGCAGCTTGATACTGCTTTGTCTATTGCTTAGGATGAGAAGAGGTTGCCAGAGTTTAGTCTGGGACTAAAAAGGGGCTTGCAATGCAACTATGAATTCCATCAAGGAGAACCCTGCAGCACTCCACTAGTCACTTCTTTCCACGATGAAGTGGAACCATTTGTGAGCACCCAAACCCAATGGGCGCTTCTTCCCAATGGTTCATCTTCATCCTGGAAAGAAGTGACTATTTGGGTGACATAGACAGGGTTCGGTCTTGGGCCCAGTTCTGTTCAACGTCTTTATTAATGACTTGGATGGAGTTTTAGAGGGCAGGCTGATCAAGTTTGAAGATGGGACCAAATTGGAAGGGAGAGTTAATATTCCAGAGGATAGGATCAGGATTCAAAAGGACCTGAACAGATGAGAGCGCTGATTGGCCAGAATTAACAATGCATTTCAACAAGGCCAAATGTAAGATACTACACTTAGAAAAAAATGAAATGCAAAGATACAGGATGGGTGACACCTGGCTCTACAACAGTACATGTGAAAGGATCTTTGGGGTCTTGGTGGAGAACAAGCTAAACATGAGCCAAGAGTGCGATGCTGCAGCTAAAAAAACCAATGGGATTTTGGGCTGCATCCAAAGGAGAATAGTGTCCAGATCAAGGTAGGTCATGGTGCCAGAATCATAGAATCATAGAATCATAGAATAGTAGAGTTGGAAGAGACCTCATGGGCCATCCAGTTCAACCCCCTGCCTCTCTATTCCTCCTTGGTCAGACCACTTTACCTGGAATAACCCTGTGTCCAGTTCTGGACAAAGCAATTTAAAAGAGATATTAACTCTAAGATGGAAGGAGTCTAGAGGAAGAGGGCAACTAAAAGGGTCAAAGGTCTGGAGATCCGGAATCCCTTTGAGGAGCGTCTTAAAGAGTTGGGCAGAAGAGCTGTTTCGCCTGCAGAAGAGAAGGTTGAGAGGAGACACGAGAGCCATGTATGAATATGTGAAAGGCTGTCATAAGGCGGATGGAGCAGGCTTGTTTTCTGCTGCCTTTGAAACTACGACTTGGAGCAATGGGTTGAAATTACAAGAAAAGAGATTCCACCTGAACATTAGAAATAACTTTCTAGAAGAAGAGCTGCTCAGCAGTGGAATTCTCTGCCTCAGAGTCCAGTGGAAGCTCCTTTGATTGTGCTTTTCCTGCATGGCAGGGGGTTAGATTAGATGCCCATGTGGTGACTCCCAACTCTATTATTTGATGATTCTATGAAGTGTAGAGTGCTACACTTAGGCAGAAAAAATGAAAACCACAGATACAAGATGGGTGACACCTGGCCTATATAGAAAAACACTCCATGAAAAAATGATCTAGGAGTCTTAGTAGATCACAAACTGAACATTAGTCTCCTTAATTCAAACCAACACTTCTAACCAGGAGGGAGAACGCTCAGGAGTGGGTTTAAGAGCCCCATTGAAACCAACCAGGAAGGGAAGGGGGTTTTCGCTCCTGGATAGCCACAGCAGAGTAAACGCTCCAGGCTTGGTTTTTATGGGGCTCCTAAACCCCAATGCTAGCCAGGAGATTGGTTGAATTAAAACACTTTCTCATATATCCGAAGGTTATCTGAAGGTATTCCGAGGCATGGGCGCCAACGCTTTGAATTGGAAGGTTAAATTCGAAGTGCCAAACCACCTCGGAATCCCGTTTGGATTTGTTATGATTAACAAATTTATTATGATTAACGACGATTCCAATTAATTCTCCCATGCCTAGGAAGTACTCCCAAATGAACAGAAAATAATACTGTTAAATGAGGGACAGAAATTTTTTCAAATGAGCTTCTTTGGAAGATGACTCCAGCCAACAATGGTGGAACAGAGATGCAGTCTAAGAATGTTCCCAGAATTGGCTTTGATGCTATGTTGGCTTTTGCTGCTTAAAAAGTGACCTGGCTTAGTGCTTTGAGACTTGAGCTCAACCCCATGAGAGCAGGGTTCAAATACCTATCCATCCTTGGTAGCTCTCTAGGCAAGCTATACCCTCCGAACCTCAGAGGAAGACAATAGAATACCTCACTGGAGTACAACTCGCCAAGAAGAACTTGTGATGGACTTGTCATAAATACATACATACTATGTATGTATTTTAATATGATTATATTTTATGATGTTGACCGGGATCGTCCCCATGTAATTGGACTCATCTCAAAGGCATAAAATGTTTGTGTGTTTGTTGTTAGAGTGTGAAATGTTAAATCAATTGTTGATGTTGGATTGTGTCTATGTGTTCCGGCAAGCATTCCAGCACAGGAGTTATTTACATGCCAGCCCTGATTGATTGCCTGCAGGGCCAATGGGTCAAGACTTCTGTTTCAACTGCGTGGATGGAACATTCGTCATGAACTGTGGAATGTTGGGAGGTGCCTGCTAGCACTGATTACAGACTCGGCTTGCTGAGAGGACGCGGCATGCTTTGCCCTTGCCGAGGGAACATGTGTCCTGACAGTGATGGTGTTTAGTATTGTATATAGTCTGTAAATAAACATATAGTACCGCTGGGAGCAGCAGATAATTTACGACTAAGGTGTCGTTTGCCGGTGACACTTTGCTGATGCTTAAGTGGTCTGACTGGTGAGACCTGGCTCATCAAATAGGTCAGGGTGGCGATTTGCCCTGACATAAAACACTGACCTGGTAAACAGAAGGGCAGACAAGACAAAGGAGGCAATTTGTATTTGCTGGCTTAATGTACCTCTTAACACTGTCTTCATCCTCAAGAGGAGAATGATTTTAAAGCCCAACGGGAAGCAGAGGAGAAAAGATTTAAATAAAGAATGTGCTCAAGTAAATTCTCAGAAAGGGACTCACCTTGCAAAAAGAAGGCAGTGGCCAGGAGACCAGTAAGGGAGAGGTGGACATGGGACATTGGCCTCAGAAGAAACTGGATGGAAGAAACAGAAGAAGACAAACAATATTTGAAATTAGGTTTAACATTGTACATTATCTCAAAGAGACATTTCAGAGTAGGTCTTACTGTTGATCCAGCCTTAATTAAACCTGTATTGTCAAAAGTTTTCACGGCTGAAATCTCTGGGTTGCTGAGAGTTTTTAAACTAGTAGCTTTCCAGTAGCACTATCTCCTGTTTGATCATTTCAATTTAGCTATGTGTTGACTCTATTCAACAATTGAATCAGTAGGTTGACTCTACTGAGGACCCATGAATGGGGTTCCAGACTTCATTTGATCACTGCATCTTTTCCCTATTCTAAACTGGCTAATCTGCTCCCATCAGCTGCCCTGGAGACCAGGTCGTGGAACAATGGCTTCAAACTACAGGAAAGGAGATTCCACTTGAACATCAGGAAGAACTTCCTCACTGTGAGAGCTGTTTGGCAGTGGAACTCTCTGCTGCGGAGTGTGGTGGAGGCTCCTTCTTTGGAGGCTTTTAAGCAGAGGCTGGATGGCCGTCTGTTGGAGGTGCTTTGAATGAGATTTCCTGCTTCTTGGCAGGGGGTTGGACTGGATGGCCCATGAGGCCTCTTCCAACTCTATGATTCTATGAATCAAGTTCTCCTTGTCATTTTATGTGGCTTTCCTCCAGATGCTGGGCTACAACTCCTTTATTCCCCATCATTAGATATGACTGGAGCTGATGGGAGTTTGGATATGGGAACCTCTGGAGGGCCGCAGATTGTTCCGTTTTGCCAGGAGAGTGGAGTTTCAGTTTAGATACAAGGCTTATGGATATGATGACCAGCTTTAAACTACCCCTTAACCTTTCCCAGCCTCAGAGTCACAAATGCTGTTGGGTTGTCATTCCCATCATCCCCAGTCTGCAGAGAGGATAACCAAAAGTGATGGGAGTTGCTCTTCAAACAACATCCGGAGACCCAAATTGGGTAAAAACTTAGGAACAACAACCATGATGTACAGAAATAATAGTTGGCCCTCTGTCTCCAGGGATTCTCTGTCCATGGATTTGATGGCCCTTTGAAGGCAATTATGAGGCTGATGTAGCCCTTTAATGTAGTGAGTTTGATGGTCCTGCCCTAGAACAAGAGACCGGGAAGAACTGACCATGTTCTGTAGATCCAAGGGGCCGAACTTCCTTCCAGTTAGAGAGAATTCGAGTTCATGGTGGCATTTTTAAAGAACCATTTTGTGAGAAAGGTGAGGCCAATATCAAATAAATCAACACAAAGATGAACTTCTCATAAGTTGATGCTTCCTAAGGAACAAAGGAGGCCAAAATAGCTACAGCGGGGCTCAGCAGTGCATCCTAATTCCTTGGGCAGTAATTGGAAATATTGGCATTCCTAAGTACCTGTCTGATGGAGTCTGGGTGAACCCTAACACTTCAGCATAACCATGTGACCCCTGGAATGTGGGAGATGTGTGCCTGAATTTTCCAAGGAAACAGGAAGCCAAGGATAAATGCAAACCCTACTAAAATAAATAAGGTCTGCCAATATTGACCATAAAGTCATATTTCAAAGGCTGGCTGATAGTCGATAATTTGAGCCAGAGATCTCAGTGCAACGAAGTGGAACCAATAGCTGAGTTAATTTTGCATAGCATTATTCAGATATGCTATTCACTGGCGAAAGAAAGTAGCACTATCATGATACAGATTATTAATTTAGATCTTTATTGGAAGCTTTTGTTCATTTCTGTAAAAAGAACAGGGCTAAAGAAACAACTACTGAAAATGAAAAGAAAGAGGGGAACGAGGAGACACAAATATAGAAAGAGATAGATAAAAAAACTCAATGAACCAAAAACAATCTGAAACAGTCATATGTTTAAGTTGGATGCTGGATCTGGTGCCTGTTGTTGGCCACAGAGATTTCTGTCCCTCTCCATTGAGGACCCAGAAGGATTCGTATTCCTCTGAAACAGGAGAAAAGACATTCAGATGAAGACACCACGGACAAAGGGACAGGCCACAAAGTGAGTACATCCAATTGGGGCTTTTTGCTTCCTCCATTTTAAGGCTGGACGATAGCTAAGAGCCTCCATGGCCACCCTGTTGGAGTAGGACTGGCTCAGATCCATGGTCCACCATGGAAACCCTTTGGGATAAACTTGGTTGGGCAAGTCTCACTCAGCTTCAGAGGAAGGCAAAATGGCAAGCCTTGCCAAGAAAACCCCACATAGATGTACCTCGGAGTCACTATAAGTTGGAAATGGCCCGAAGACACACAACAACAATTGTAGCTGGAACCTGACAGAACAACCTGACAGGGGAAACTGATATGGGGCCCTTAGGGCTTTGTGAAGCATACTGAGGGGCTCTGCAGTTCCCTCTTCAAATAAATCAACACAAAGATGAACTTCTCATAAGTTGATGCTTCCTAAGGAACAAAGGAGGCCAAAATAGCTACAGCGGGGCTCAGCAGTGCATCCTAATTCCTTGGGCAGTAATTGGAAATATTGGCATTCCTAAGTACCTGTCTGATGGAGTCTGGGTGAACCCTAACACTTCAGCATAACCATGTGACCCCTGGAATGTGGGAGATGTGTGCCTGAATTTTCCAAGGAAACAGGAAGCCAAGGATAAATGCGAACCCTACTAAAATAAATAAGGTCTGCCAATATTGACCATAAAGTCACTCTTGGAAGACATGGAAAATGCCTATTTAGAATTTGATAGGTGTGATGCCTAGGCCACCTTTGGCCCCTGACCCTGTGGCCATTACTGTCCAGGACGAAGAAGACTTTGGTTTTCTCCCATGTCAGCAAGATTCAACTCCTTTCCAGATGCCTCCTGTTGACATCTCCGAGCCGGAGCCAATTAAGGATGCCCTTGAAACTGTGCCGGCTCTTCCAGATTCTCCGGAAGGTTTAGTGTTTGATCGTAGGGCATTTGTGCAAACAGAGAGATCGCAAAGACAAAGGTTGCGGAGAAGGGCCAGATTAGCGGAGCGTGGTGACTATGGCTAAACCCTGTTCTCTTGGGAAGAATTTGGGAGTTAGACACCTGGCGCGGGGACTGTGACCAGCTCAGTTCTCTTGGGAAGTTTTAGGGAGTCAGGCACCTGGTTTGGGGGAGCTTATGAACTTCAATAAAAGTATTGCACTGGGAACTTTCCTTTGCGGTGTCAACTTTACTTATGACTGGGAAGCATCATCGTCTCCAGCTCTTGGAATCCAAGCGGCCTGAAGGTGCGCAACTCTTGAGTCTACCTCCTTGCCCAAGTTTGGACTGCGTTTCAGCTCCTGAAACTCCTAGTTAGTGCCTTGCTTTGAAATCCTGCTTTTGGACATTTACTTCAGAGAACTCTTATTGCCTCTTGATCCTTTTCCCCACTCAATACTCGAGCCGAGTTTGAGTGTGTTTTGGTTTCTGGACTTTGGACTTGAATATTGGACATAAGACTTTCACTTATTGGACTAATTTTGATCTTTCCTGAAAGGTCAACTGCTTATTCAACTTTGCTGCTTATTTCCTTTTGGAACTTTATTTGTTTTAATAAAGATATTATATTGTTATTGGCCTCTGTGTTTTGTTTTCGGTGCTCTTGCTGCCTAGGAGTGTAACAATAGGGCTTCCAAAATGATTTAATTGTAATTTCCCTTGCAAACATGTCATTGAATTGCCTGGAGGACCAGGAAAATTCCTTGAGAGAGCACATCTTGTTGGAGTTGGGCAGGTGAATCAATACCACTCCTATAGCCTAACTATTAGGGTTGTCCAAATATTCGTTATGTTTCTCGTTTTGTAATTATTTCGGATTGTTCTCATTTTTTGAAACGAGTATTGAAACGTTTTCCCTGGGCGCAACTGGCAATGTAATTCGAACCATCGTTGGCCCATTCTCTAATTGTTTCTTAAAATTTTCGTTAAATTTTTTCCTTCCAAAATTTTTTTTAAAATATTTTTTTTAAAAAAAAATTTTAATTTTTTTTTTGTTTCTGCAACCTAACATGAATGGGAGCCTAGCACAGCCTAACATGGCTACCGCTCCCTGGCCAATCAGAGACTTCCACGATGGCTGAAAAAGGTGGGGGCTAGCGTCCTCCGCGTCCACGTGGAGGATCTCTATAAAAATCCCCTCCCCAACTGAGCCAAGCCATTCTGGGTTGGGATACCGAGGAGAGAGGGTGTTTCGCGCGTGCTGGGAAGCTGCTTGCTTGCTTGGGGGAGAGAGGGCTAAGTGACTGGGGGTAGAGTGTTTCTGTTGTTGCTGGTTCGATATTGTGTTTTTTTTGGGGGGAAATTGGCTGGGGGCTTGGGGCAGAGTCCTTGCTGTGGCTGGCTTTAGGAAACTTTTTTTTCCCAAAGGACATCTGCATCCCTGCTAGTGCTGAGCTTGGGGTGCTTTCCATCTACTCCTGAGGGAGACCTTTTGCCTTTCTGTTTTCTTTTTTGGAATTTAGCAATCACCACATCAGCCCTTCTTTGCAATCCTGAAAGGGGGGGGGGACTTGAAAATAATAGTTTCCAAAGGACGTCTGCGTTCCTGCAAGTGCATTGCTTCCCTCCCGCTCCGTTTGTAATCCCAAGCCCCCGGGCTGAGTGTTATTGCAGCAATCACAAAGACACACATTGTTTTCAAACCTAAAGGGTACATTGGAAGAAATAGTTTCCAAAGGACGTGGGGCACCCGCCAAGGCATTGCTTCCCTCACGCTCCATTTCTATTCCCAAGCCTTGGGCTGAGTTTTATTTCTGCAATCACAAAGTCAGACATTGATTTGATTCAATAGAGGGTCCACAGCAATTTATAGTTTCCAGAGGACATGGGCACTCCTGCCAAGGCATTGTTTGGCGTGTGCTGCATTTCTAATCCAAAGTCCTCAGCCAGAGTTTCATTTTTGCAATCACAAGGTCAGCTAGTGGCACCATTGATCAAAAGGTTCAAAGGCAATTTATAGTTTCCAAAGGACAGTGGCACTCCTGCCAAGGCATTGCTTGGCGTGTGCTGCGTTTCTAATCCAAAGTCTACACAAGTAGAAGAGGGACTTTTACAGTGATAAGAACCCAATTGAACAGGAAATAAGACTTTCAAACCAGGAACAGGTTTCTTCAAATATTGAAAAATAGTGTATTATAAAAAGTTATGAAAATTTGCCAAAAATTATAGGAGACAGGAAACATTCTGCAATTTTTTGAGCAAAGAGTGTGGAATGTGTTCTCCCACTGTACCAAATTTGATGAGAATAGCTCAAGAAATGAGGGCGGGAGACCCCCCAGAAAAGTCCCCCCCCCGGTTTCCTGTTTTTTGGCAATTGCGCATGCGCGTCCGCCATTTTAGAAACATTTTAGAAACATTACGAATTTTCGGAAATATCCAAAAAAATTGGGTGAAAAATTAAGAAATAATTTCTATATCGAAGAGTCGACACCCCCTACTTTAGAAACGAGAATTATAACATTTTTTCCATCGATCGGACAAGCCTACTAACTATAGGCTATAGGAATGTTGTAAATCAACAGCTGAAACTTATCTTCGTATCTAATCTGTTTAAAAGGCTCTTCTGAAGAACAACCCACTACCATCTGAGGTAACTCTTTCCACTGTTGGACAGGTCTTACCATGAGGAAGTTCATCATTGGCTGGAATCTTATTTATTGTAAGTTGAATCTGATAATTCTGATTCTTCCATTCAAATCTGAAGAAAAGAAGGCCACTCCGTCTTCAATCATCTCATCTCTCAGCTTTCTCTTCTCCGGGTTGAACCCCTTGAGCTGTTCCTCTTGGGATTTGTCTTCTGGATCGTGATCAAAGCAAAGCTATTATTTGAGTTATGTTAAGTTTTCTTTTTCAGGAATTTAGTGGTCCAACCAAATCTTGGCATCTTGCTTTTGTCCTCTGGAACATGGAGAAATGTCCTGACCAAAAGCACTTTCTGCAAGAAGAACACGAGATGGAAAGATAAGCCATCATATTTCAAAGGCTGGCTGATAGTCGATAATTTGAGCCAGAGATCTCAGTGCAACGAAGTGGAACCAATAGCTGAGTTAATTTTGCATAGCATTATTCAGATATGCTATTCACTGGCGAAAGAAAGTAGCACTATCATGATACAGATTATTAATTTAGATCTTTATTGGAAGCTTTTGTTCATTTCTGTAAAAAGAACAGGGCTAAAGAAACAACTACTGAAAATGAAAAGAAAGAGGGGAACGAGGAGACACAAATATAGAAAGAGATAGATAAAAAAACTCAATGAACCAAAAACAATCTGAAACAGTCATATGTTTAAGTTGGATGCTGGATCTGGTGCCTGTTGTTGGCCACAGAGATTTCTGTCCCTCTCCATTGAGGACCCAGAAGGATTCGTATTCCTCTGAAACAGGAGAAAAGACATTCAGATGAAGACACCACGGACAAAGGGACAGGCCACAAAGTGAGTACATCCAATTGGGGCTTTTTGCTTCCTCCATTTTAAGGCTGGACGATAGCTAAGAGCCTCCATGGCCGCTGTGTTGGAGTAGGACTGGCAGACCAGGGCTCAAATCCATGGTCCACCATGGAAACCTATTGGGATGAACTTGGGTAAGTCTCACTCAGCTTCAGAGAAAGGCAAAATGGCAAGCCTTGCCAACCCCACATAGATGTACCTCGGGGTCACCATAAGTTGTAAATGGCCTGAAGACACACAACAACAATTGTAGCTGGAACCTGACAGAACAACCTGAAAGGGGAAACTGATATGGGGCCCTTAGGGCTTTGTGAAGCATACTGAGGGGCTCTGCAGTTCCCTCCTCCTTCTCCAAACTTTCCTTCCTCTTTCCTGCTCCTCCTCCTGCTTCCCTCACCCCAAAAAGCCTTTTTTCTTCACCTCCCTTGCTACCAGAAGCCCTTTTTCTCACTTTCCCCGCTGCCCAGAGTCTTTCTCCCTCACCTTCCTTGTGTTGCACCTCAAGCTAGCTTCACCTTGCTAAAGACACCAGACTGCACACCAGATGTAGTCTTTTGTAGTTTATTAAGGAATAGGGAAAAAGATAGTTCATAAAAGGCAAAAGTTCAGTTCCAAAAGATAGTTACAAAAACAAGGCTGTAAGAACAAATCCATGGAAACATTAGGCATGAAACAAGGTCCTTAAAATGAAACCAAAGTCCCAGAAACGAGGAAACATACAGGCTATAAGATAATACAGGAAAGCAGACTTGGTTCTTGATTCAAGTGAAGAAATTGCTCTGACGAAGATTTTCCTCTCAGCAGACTTTTTTAATAGTATAACATGAAGGCATTTCTTTGCCCTTTGAACTCCCTCTTATTTGCTATTCTGAGACTTCTGCGCAACCCCTGAAATTCCAGACAACTAGCCCGATCAAGAGAAGCGGCCTGATTGCTTTCGCTTTCAAGGCCACAGGGCTCGTTGGTGCTATCAAACTGAGACTGGAAACTGCTCTCCCTTTCTGCTTTTTGCACCTGAAAACCATCCTCATTAACAACATCATTTCTTCCCATGGGAAAGCCTCCCTGCTCCTCATCTCTCACAGCAGGAACATTCTGCACCTGATTCCCATAATTTGCATCAGAGTCATCTTGGAACTCATCCTGAACCTGAATCCCATCATCCTGAAACTGCATCCCAGAATCCTCATCAGAGTCACACAAAGGCTGAGTCACAACACCTTGCTTCCAAAACCCTGTTTCCCTCCCGCCACTCAGGGGGTGCTTTGATTGTGCTTTTCCTGCATAGTAGAAGGGGGTTGGATTGGATGGCCCCTGGGGTCTTCTACTGAAATACTGTTAAGTTTATATTGCTCAAAAAGTTTGCCCATGCCACACACACTCACACATACATGTATAGAGATTTCTTGGGGCCTCACCAGAAACCTTTTCTTCAAAAAGGACTCCATGTCTGAAAATGTTTGAGAATCTCTGTTCTAGACATTTCTTGTCCATTCCGTTAAACATTCAGAAACAGCCCATACAGAAGCTCCTTGTGCTCCTCTTTGCTTCTCTTCCATTGTATCTAGATGTTCTCATGACAGTGGTTTCCTTGCAGAGCCCAATCATGAATCTGATGTTTTATGAAATCAAGTACTGTTTCTCTGTGCAGAATTTTCTGTTTGGCCTCAAGCCATTCCCATTGATAGATCTTATCAATCTCTTTGCAGAAGCCTTTATGTACTAGGGGTGTACAATTCAGCTAAATCCTGTACCGCTTTTGGTGGCCAGTTTTTGGTTGCCTCCCTGATCAGTTTTTTTAGGAGCCTCCCAAATTCAGGTGAGCAAAATTCCATTTTTCAATTCCACAACAGAAAGATCCATTTTTGGTCCAGGAAAATCCGGCCCATTGGCGGCAATGGGGAAACTTCTCAGGCTTTCCTTTCTGTCATTTTTAGGGCATCTCCTTAAGAAACCACTTTTTCTGGCATTGTTTATTGTCAGATCCTTCAATAAGACCTGGTTTTGAGGCATCAAACTTAAGAAACCACCTTTTCTGGGATTGTTTCTCCTCAGGTCCTTCAATAAGACCTCGACTTAAGGCATCAGACTTAAGAAACTACCTTTCTGGGATTGTTTCTCCTTGGATACTTCAATAACACCTGGGTTTAAGGCATCAGATTTAAGAAACCACCCTTTCTGGCATTGTTTCTTCTTACATCGTTCAATAAGATCTGGGTTTAAGGCATCAAATTTAAGAAACCACCTTTTCTAGGATCCTTTATCCTTATATCCATCAATAAAACCTGGTTTTAAAGAATCAAACTTAAGAAACCACCTTTTCTGGGATTGTTTCTCCTCAGATCCTTCAATAAGACGTGGACGTAAGGCATCAGACTTTAGAAACCACCTTTGGGGATTGTTTCTCCTTGGATCCTTCAATAACACCTGGGTTTAAGGCATCGGACTTAAGAAACCACATTTTCTGGGTTTGTTTCTCCTCAGATACTTCAATGAGACCTAGGTTTAAGACTTAAGAAACCACTCTTCTTCTGCTCAACAGGCAGGGCTCACAGGAAACACTGTGCGGATGTGTGGCTGCTTCTTCGCACTCCACGTGTAGCCAAATGAAACAAAAATTATGGGTGGTTGGCAGCCATGTAGTCTATTGTGGCTGAAAAAAATGGTGGTGGTGCCCACGTCATTACAGCTGGCCAAAAGATCTACAAGAGCTGAATCAGTTGAGCCCGTTTTGAAATACAGATCTGTGTACAGCCCTATTATGTACAGTTCTTAATTAGTTCCACCTACACTAAGGCTCTTTCTGCATATAAGGCCAGGCTGTGGTGCAGGCTGGAAAGCAAGCCAGCTGCAACAAATCACTCTGACCAAGAGGTCATGAGTTCGAGGCCATCCCGTACCTGCGTCTTGTCTCTGTCTCTCTTCTGTGTTATATGGCATTGAATGTTTGCCTTTATGTGTGCAATGTGATCCGCCCTGAGTCCCCTTCGAGGTGAGAAGGGTGGAATATAAATGCTGTAAATAAATAAATAATAATATAAAATCCAGATTATCTGCTGTGATAATCTGGATTATATGGCAGTGTAGAAGGGTCCTAAGTGTTATGTCCCAGGTGGCTCTCCCGAACAGAGTTTAATGAAACAAACCAAAGATGAGCCAAGATCTTATTTAATTAAATGAAGAACTAAAACATTGAGTCTTTCCAAGGTCTGGCTAACAGAACAGAAAAGTAGCACACAGCTGGGGAAACACAAAGCAAAGTCCCAAAGGTACAAACCATAATCAGAGTTCTAGGGTCAAGCCGGATAATCAAGGTCAAACTGAAGACTAAAGGCCAAAGGAACAAATCAAAATTCAAGTCCATCTATCAATCCAGGAAGCCAGTCCAGAGTTTAGATTCAAGGTTTCAGGATATACCAGATTCAAGACAAGCTTATAGGAACAGGCAGAGACCAAAGCAGGATTGCAGGGCCAAGGTTAAGCTCTAGAGATCTAACCCAGGGGTAACAGCCAGAAGCCAAGGCACAAGCCCTAAAGTACGATGTTATTGCTGCTAAAGAACTATCTCCTCCAGACCCCTTTTTATCCAGGGATTCTCAGCTGCTTCCCATTTCATGATGCCTTCACCAATAATCCCTGAAACCTGTGAAGGAAGGTCATCTTGACCCCTTCCAAGCACCCGCAACAGTAGAGTCAAGCCAGACAACTTGCTGGCCATGACACTAAGCCCACAGAATCAAATGTCGAATCAACATGGAAGTAAAATCCCATTGATTCAATAGATCTACATTAGAACTAATGGCAGGCTGTAGGTGTTAGGTTTTGAAATTTACTTTTGGTGGATTGTTTGAAAGAAACATCTTCATTGTTATGTCTCTATATTATTATCTTTCTCTTTTTTCTCTCCTCGTCTCTTTCTCCCAAGGAGTGAATTGGGGCTGGTCTTGTGCTTCCACATCCTCCTTTTGGGTCTCCTGGCCACCAGCATTTTTCTGAACGGTGAGTCCCAATTGCCTCCTTCAGAATCCTATCTGCTATAGTTTCATTTGGAGAGGCAGCATGGTATGGCGGTCCTACTGTTGGATGAGGACCCAAGGAGACCAGGATTCAGGACTGGGAAACTGTGTAACTCTCCAGGTGATGTTGAACTGGAACTCCCAGTCTTTTCCTCCATTGGCTATGCTGGTTAGGACTGTGAGGAGTTGCAGTTCCCATGCCTGAATGAAGATTTGAACCCAGGTCTCCTAACTTGACACTCAAAGTATTGCACTACATTGACTCTCATCCATCCACAGTCCTCAGTAAAGCCCTGTCTTAAGTCCAACATTTGAGAGCAGCTGAAAATGCTTTACTTACTTTCAATGAAGGTAAGTAAAGCAGCTGAAAATGCTTTACTTACCTTCTATGGGCCGGGCTGTAGCGCAGCTGGCTAGTAACCAGCTGCAATAAATCACTACTGACCGAGAGGTCATAAGTTCGAAGCCCGGGTCGGGTTAAGCCCCCAACCATTAAATAGCCCGGCTTGCTGTTGACCTATGCAGCCCCGAAAGACAGTTGCATCTGTCAAGTAGGGAAATAGGTATGCTTTATGCGGGAGGCTAATTTAACTAATTTACAACATCATAAAACTGCCAGCAAAACACGAGGAAAGTAATGAGGAAGTACAGCCACTAGTGGACAGTGAAGCAACAGCTCCCCCTGTGGCCGGAATCATGAAGCTGGAAAAAAATGTTAAATGCCTCTGTGTCTGTCTATATAAGTTTGTCTGTTGGCACTGAATGTTTGCCATATATGTGTTCATTGTAATCCGCCCTGAGTCCCCTTCGGGGTGAGAAAGAAGGGCGGAATATAAATACTGTAAATAAATAAATAAATAAATAAATGTGCCAGAGTGGAAGAAAACCCAAAACATGTCATCATTTTTCTCCACCATGGAAATTGTATGGCCTGCAGCTGTTGATCTTTCTCACTTTTGATGAGATGTAGGGCTACTGGGAGTGGAAGTCTAATCTAGAAGAAAAATTGCAGGAAAGGAGATTCCACCTGAGCATGAGGAAAAACTTCCTGACCATATGGGGTGTTAAAAAGTGGAACTCTTTGCCTCAGGGTCTGGTGGAGGACCCTTCCTTGGAGGCTTTTAAACAGAGACCATCTGTCCAGGGTGCTTTGATTGTGCTTTACCTGAATGGTAGAAGGGGATGGACTAGATGGACCATGTGGTTCCTTCCAATTCTATGATTCTAGAAGGAAGGAGATACAATTCCTAGTTGACTCATTGATTAAAACCCTGAACATCCTTTTTCATCTCAGGTATAGAGGCAGCTGGTTGCCCCAGTGGCTGGTTGAGGATTCAGGAGTACTGCTATGGCCTCTTCTCCGTAAGAATGTCATGGGAAGAAGCAGAGGTAAGACAGTCTTTTTGAGGATGATGAGGGAATACAAAAGGAGCATTCTCAACTTGCCTGGCTCCTCACATGTGTGAGAAAGAGAAAAACCAGCATGTCCCTCCTGGCTGATGAGACACCATCCCAAATCCTACTTTATTTCATCTTAAAGTAGAATTATTGACTCATTTGGGTTGGACTAACGCACTGGCCCCAACATGCAAGAACAGATTGAGAGGGTCACCTGTCATTGGAACTACTGAATGAAATACAAGCCACTCAGAGCTTTTCTCGGTTGATTTTGATGAGAATTTGAGATACTGTTTTGTGTTGACCCTTCATCCCTAAGGGACTATTGCAGGGGTCCTCAAACTTTTTAAGTGGAAGGCCAATTCACAGTCCCTCAGACTGTTGGGGGGCCGGACTAGGATGAAATAGTCCAAAATTAGGATTGTTGTTGTGTGCCTTCAAGTCATTTCAGACTTAGGTCAACCCTGATCTCATAAAACCATAGGTAAGCAAAGAGACCTCCAAAGACTGGGTAGACTTAGGTCAATCCTAAGTCTAAAGTTTAGGACAAGGGCCAGGTAAATGACCTTGGAGGGCCTTAGTTTGGGGACCCCTGATCTAGATGATCTCATAAGACCATAGGTAAGCAAAGAGACCTCCAAAGACCATCTAAGTGGTCTCATAAGACCATTGGTAAGGAAAGGGACCCTCAAAGACCATCTAGATGGTCTCATAAGATCATAGGTAAGGAAAGGGACCTCCAAAGGACAACTAGACAATCTCATAAAACCATAGGTAAGGAAAAGGACCCTCAAAGGCCATCTAGATGGTCTCATTAGGCTGTAGCTAAGCAAAGAGACTTTCAAAGACCATCTAGATGATCTCATAAGACCATAGGTAAGCAAAGAGACCTCTAGATGATCTCATAAGACCATAGGTAAGCAAAGAGACCCTAAGTCTAAAGTTTAGGACAGGTGCCAGGTAAATGACCTTGAAGGGCTGCATCCGGGCCTTAGTTTGGGGACCCCTGGACTATTGGGTGGCATGCAAAAACTGTTCTTTGATTGGCACACAATGCAGGTCTCCATTGTTTTCCTCCTCCTTTGCTTCTTGGAGAAAAATCGAGATCAAGGAGGAGCCAGGTATACTCTTCTTAAGATTGAGCCAAAATGTAGTTGAGAAGCTAAAGTCCCAAAGGTATCTGAGTCAAGAAGCCATCAGTCAGAACAACATCCTAGTGGAGAAGTCAGTGATCAGTCCAGAGGTTATAAATCCAAAAAGTACAACAGCAGGGTCAGGCGGTCAAGAATCGGACTGTTTTCAGTAGCCAGCCAGGGAGAAGCTGGCCTGTGTAATAACACTTGGCTCAGACCATGCCCACATGCTCCAGAATATTTGGAGAGCACGTGTCACAGCCTTTTCGCTGTATCTGAGGTTCAGAGCCAAATGCTTGAGCCTTCCCTCCTCCAGCTCCCTTTCTTGCTGAACTAGAGAAGAACCCAGCGGTTCATTAGGATGAAGGACTGAAGGAGGGTATGGCGGCTGTAAGTCTCCTATGTCTTTTGAAGAAGACAAACTCTCCAAGAGAATATAGCAGAAGCACCCCTTCATGATAGGCGATTCCTCCTGGCCAAGTATTACTGTTACAGAATTACCCAATGTCTATCTGGCCACATAGTCTTCTTGGTCTTGGGAGAAAGACCAAGTCTTCTTGGGGGGAGGGGGGAATAGTATGATGCCAAGCTGGGCAAATGTGATGGAGCCTCCACACAGCATTACATGTGGCTTTGGAAGCTCTTTCTGAATTTTTCAGACGTGGGGTCTCTTCTAACTTGATGGTTCTAGGATTCTGTGGTCATCTTGTGCTCATCTAAAATTTCTTCCTGGCAGCAGTCAAACAGTTAAAGCGGTGAAATGGCTTTGGAAAAGTGAGAGAGAACTGACTGAGGGGTAGGGATGGCTTTCCGTCCCCATTGCAATTCCTTAGAAAGGATAACCTTGTTCCTCTTCTTCTCCCTGGAGAAGTGCCTCTCTCCATCTTCCACCTCAAGCCATTGAAGAGCTGTATCTGCATCACGCTGGGCTTTCCCATTGCCTAAAGAGATAGTCATAGGGTTATACACTGGACTCTATGACCTTATGGCTGGACTGAGACATTCCCTATACCTGAATGCAAGTTCTCGTGGACTGAGCAGCATCTTTTAAGTCTGCCTGGTGGCACATCTCAAGTAAACACCCCTTTCTCTTGAATCCCTTCAGACTGCCTGCCAATCGTTCAAACAAAACTGCCATCTTGCCTCCATCATCTCTGAGCAAGAGGGGAACATTATAAGCCGATTCATTCTTACCCAGCACAACCCAAAGGAAGGTGTTTGGATTGGATTGTATGACTCCACAGAGGTGAGTTTCCAACTTTTGGCTTTCTTCTTTTCAATGGACACACAATCCTCATAACAGCCAGGTGGGTCCACAGATCCTTGGATATGCAAACCAGGTAGAGGTAAAAAGAAGGCATGAGACTAAGAGGGTGACACAGCAGCCATTTTTAAATATCTGAAGAAATATAATGTAAAAAGTAGGCATATCCGATCGATGAAAAAAATGTTTCAATTCTCGTTTCTAAAGTAGGGGGTGCTGGCGCTTCAATATAGAAAGTATTTCCGATTTTTTCACCCAAAAATTTCGGATATTTCTGAAAATTCATAATGATTCTAAATGTTTCTAAAATGGCGGACACGCATGCGCAATCGCTACACACTGGGCTTGTATGGCAATCTTCCATGTGGACGCAGAGGACGTTAGCCCCCACCTTTGCGTCCATCATGGAAGCTTCTGATTGGCCAGGGAGCGGTAGCCATGTTAGGCTGCACTAAGCTCCCATTCAAGGTAGGTTGCAGAAACAAATTATTTTTAAAAAATATTTTTTAAAATATATTTTTTAAAAAAATTGGGGGGGGGGAATTAACGAAACATTAAGAGACAATTAGAGAATGGTTCGAATTACATTGCTGGTTGTGCTGTGAGACAATGTCTCGGAATGCGTATCAAAAAGCGAGAACAATCCGAAATAATTCCGATATACGATTCAAAATGATTTTTTGGACATGTCTAGTAAAAAGCTCTCACAGTCAGGAAATTCTTCCTAATGTTCAGGTGGAATCTCCTTTCCTGTAGTTTGAAGCCATTGTTCCGTGTCCTAGTCTCTAGGGCAGCAGAAAACAAGCCTTCTCTATCTTCCCTATGACTTCCCCTCATATCTTGATCCATGGCCCGCATCATGTCTCCTCTCCGCCTTCTCTTCTGCAGGCTAAACATGCCCAGCTCTTGAAGCTGCTTCTCATAGGGCTTGTTCTCCAGACCCTTGATCCTTTGAGGTCACCCTCCTCTGGACACCTTCCAGTTTCCAGTCAACATCTCCCTTCAATTGCAGTGTCATAACTGGACACAGTGTGATTCAAGGTGTGATCTGACCAAGGCAGATTAGAATAGAGGGATTGCAGGTCTTCCCTGGATCTAGGCACTATACTCCTAGGCCAGGGCATGGGATGGGATTTCTGATGAGTAAGATCTGTTTGGGGTCTAAATATCCTAAGAATATCATATCTCATGTAGAAGGCAGAGTTTGAATCACCAGTCAGCCATGGAAAACCATTAGGTGACCCCAGAAAAACTCATTGATATTCCTTAGAATCAGCATGTCAGATACGACTTGAAGGCACCCAACAACAAAGCTCTTATGATCGGTGTAGCTCTAATGAGCACAGCATGCATTTGGGCAACCCCAGAAAACCCCATGATGGGTACTCCTTAGTGTTGCCATAAGTCAGAAACAACTTGAAAGCACACAATGACAAAGCTGGCATGATCCATGCAGTTCTTATTAGCACAGAATGCTTTTAGATGACCCCATGATAGTTTTCCCTTGGGATTTCCATAAGATGGAAACAACTTGAAGGCAAGCAATGATAAAATTATCGTGATCCGCGTAGCTCTTATTAGCATAGAACCTTTTAGAGGATGACTGTGGAGCAAATTGTGGGCTTCACGTTTGCAGATTAGTGTGATGATCTTTCTGGAATGGGATGAGATGGGTTATTTTGATCAACAGAGATCTTCACCCAGGAAACGGGATTGGTTGTTTTGCTCTTTCTTGCAGGTTGGACAGTGGAGGTGGTCAGATATGTCAATGATAGACTACATGCCTTGGGCCCCTGGCCGACCCGGGATGAACCGTACAACGGGTGCCTGTGTTCACTTGGCAGCCAAATATGGTGAGGAGGAGCTCAGATGGTTTGGGCTGGAAATATACATAGGGATGATAGGTAGCAATCTTTATCTTCCATTCTTTGCCCCTCCAAAGATGGGACTTAAACCATTTACAAGACAAAAGGAATTACAGGTAGGAACAAACATTGCCGAAAACATGGAACATGTTACTAAAGTAGGGAAGTGACGTAATAAAACAAGAATGTTGAGCATGAAAGGGGGAAAGACAATAAGATACTATATACTAGTAGAAACCAATTGCAGATATACAATAAGATCAATTTAAATTAAAAGGGGAAAACTGGTTGTGATAGTGAGGCGATGAATAAAATATGAAATTTCAAGACCTAAATTTTAGTCTATATTGACATTTCTTGTGGTTGTGCATGAATTTTAAATATATTGCCTATATTTAGCAGAAGCTGTAATGAAACTGAGTAGAAGTCGATTACAATAGTTTGATGGCTGCTTTTGCTGAAGGAAGAGCAAAGTCATTTGTGTTTTTAATTTTTTTTGCTTATTTTTTACATAGGAAGGATACAGTTGATTTGTTAATTTTAGTTGGCAGTGGTAAGAGGAAGTTATTGTTATTTATTGATTGATTTACAGTATTTATATTCTGCCCTTCTCACTTCGAAGGGGATTCAGGGCAGATCACAATGTACATATACATGGCAAACACTCAATGCCAATTTTTATTGACATACAACACATACAGACAGATAAAAGTAATTCAACATTTTCTAACTTCCGGCTTCAGGAGGTTATGCTCAATTCTGGCCACGGGAGGAGCTGTCACTTCATCCATTATGACGCCGAGTCCTTTTTGATCATAGCATTTCCTCCTTGCTCTTTGATCACCGGCAGTTTTATTGTGTTGTAAATTAAATTAGCCTCTCCACTTTAGTGGTCCCTAATTTATTTACTCACAGCTGCAGCTGTTTCTGAACTGCTTAGGTGGACAGTAAGCTAGGCTATTAAACAGTCGGGTGCTCAGTCCGACTCAGGCTTTGAACTCGCCACCTTCCGGTTGGTAGTGATCTATTACAATTAAGCCAACAGTATAGTTAAATCCATTTAAGACATCAGCTCTTATCCTACATCGACTACTGTAGGTGCATCTACACTGCAGAGATAATGCATTTTCACCCTACTGTAACTATCATGGCTCAGCTCTCAAGGTGGAAAAGCTTGCTTTGGAAATTAGCAAGGACAGGATTGCAGAATATCTTGGATTTACCCAAAATAAGTCCCTCCTTCTTCTCTGAACTCTTCTCAAATTGAGACAAAATCTCATGGATATTGCCTTCTGCTACAGATACAACAACTATTACTATTACTAGTATTATTATCCTGCTTTCTTCTCTAAATGAGATTCAAAGTGGCCCACAACAGTAAAAACAGTAATTAAATTAAATTAAATTAATATGTTATTTGTCTTTATGCCTTCTAACCAAGGCCAGGTAAGGGAAATTAATCTTTCAGCATATGTGGATTTCCCCCCCAGATTTTTCAAGTTGGAAAGATGATCAATGTTCACAGAAGATGAAGTACCTTTGCATGATGACTATGTAGTGTACTGAAGGCAGTTGTTCACCTCAGCCTACAAAGGATGCTAGAAACAATATAGTTTGACATTAAGGCCTGAAGAAGCTACATTTGCCACCTTGCCCCCTGATCTTGTGCCATTCTGGACCCTCATTAGAGGTTCTTTAAGGAAAATCAAATAAATGGTCTTTAGAGCTTGTATCTGCCCCTTCTTTGGTCTATTAAAGATGAATAAATGTTTCTGGTTCGAGAACTTTCAAAGGAACACAAAATATGAAAAAAGTACAAGACCAGGATACTCAATATCTCAATTATTATTTATAGTTCAAGTTCACTTTATTACGGTCAATGACCATCTCATAAGAAATTATTTATAGTAGTTTTTAAAATTCTTTAGAGAAATATAAGAGAAGGATAAAACATCAATGATCTGAGGATAAAAATTGAACTTTTGCGGATGATCTAATGCTAATATTAGAAGATCCATTGGATAAACTTTATTTATATTCCGCTTTATCTTCCCGGAGGGACTCAGAGCAGATTACATTTTACATATATAAAGCAAACCTTCAATGTCCTTTTGCACAGTGAACAAACGACATACAGTACAAAGAGGTAAAGGCCTTTCCCTTTCCATCTCCAGTCATCTGGAGGCGATGCTCAACTCCGGCCATGGGGAGGTGCTCTTGTTCCATTTTTTCCAAGCTGAGGAGCCTGTTGTTTATAGACCTTTTCCAATTGTTGCCAGTATGTCTGCATGAGGCACCCTTTTACCTCCTCACTGAAGCAGTACCTATTGATTTACTCGCATTATTACTCACATTACTCTACATACTAGGAGCATTCGGGAAAGTGGCAGGCTTTAAAACAAATAAGCAAAAAACTAATGTTCTTACTAAAACAATTAATTGAAAAAGAGCAACACAAACTGCAAGAGAGAAAAAGTAAATTATTTTGGCAGAACCCTATCTAATAAAATACAACATTGTTTCTAAACAATGACAAGACTTGGAAAGAGATTAAAACAGACCTATAAGGATGGAATAAAGTCAATTTATCATTACTAGGAGGCGTTTCAGCCATTAAGACTAATATCCTCCCCAAAATGTTATATTATTCCAAAATAAATGTTATTTTGAGCATGTATCTACCCAGTCTGTGGTCTAACAAACATGAATCAATACTACTGGTTTCAGGTTTGATCAAAGCATCTTCTCCAAATGTTTTTAACTATTTTAAGAACTTGATTTTCACAATTATATAGAATCATATTCTTGGGTTCTTTATCTAGTCTATATATGTTGACTTCACTCAACCCTACACATAGAATAGAACTCAGACACTTCAATCGATGCCTATCACAAGCTCATTGCATGTAACAATTTAATTTGAGGCTGGTCTCATGACAGTGACCTATGGTTTAAGCCTGCGAAATGTGGACTGTCTACAGACATCACTCTTAATTCCTGGAACGATTCCATCAGTGTTGCCTCTGAAAAATCCTGCAAATCTCTTGGGAAGACAGGCAAACAAATGTCAGTGTGCTGGAAGAAGCAAAGACCACCAGCACTGAAACAATGCTCCTACAATGTGTTGTCGAAGGCTTTCATGGCCCGGATCACAGGGTTGTTGTTTGTCTTTCGGGTTGTGGCCATGTTCCAGAATACTTCTGGAACATGGCCACACAGCCCGAAAGACATACAACAACCCAATGCTCCTACATCATCAACTCCACTGGACTGGCCACGTTGTCCGAATGCCCAATCACTGTCTCCCAAAGCATTTACGATATTCCCAACTCAGTAATGGAAAATGGTGGACAGGAAAGGAGATTTAAAGATGGACTTAAGCTAACTTCAAAAACTGTGGCATAGACACCGAGAACTGGGAAGCCCTGGCCCTTGAGCGCTCTAGCTGGAGGTCAACTGTGACCAGCAGTGCTGTGGAATTTGATGAGAAACCAATGGAGGATGAAAGGGAGAAACGTGCCAAGAGGAAGAAGGCACGTCAAGCCAACCTTGACCGGGACTGCTTTCCACCTGGAAACCAATGTCCTCCCTGTGGAAGAACATGCGGGTCAAGAATAGGGCTCCACAGTCACCTACATACCCACCACTGAGACACTACACTTGGAGGGCCATCATACTCAGACAATGAGGGATCACCTAAGTAAGTAAGATTTATGAACCATTGGGGAAAAAAACACTCAAGAGCTACTGACGTACGGGATGGAAGATTGTGGAATATTTGCATTGCTTCACCAATTGAAGTACTGTGCAGGGCTTATCTCTCAGCCTTAACAACATTCAATGTGTGCTTTGCAACCCTGTTGTCTTTGAATTAGGTTTCTATGCTTTGAGAACTTTGCTTCGTGAAATGAGTCAATCTGTACACAACAGTCACCACAAGAAACCAAATTTTAGCTGCTGCAGTCACCCCAAAATCCCATTAACTAACAACCTTCCAAAAAGCAACCAGTTGGAAGTGACTGCAGAGGATGTGCAGTCCAAACCCCTTCTACTATGCAGGTACACTCAAACAAAGCCTTCCCAACAGATGGCCACTCAGCCTCTGCTTCAAAGCCTCCAGAGAAAGAAGAGGGCTCCATCAGACTCTCATGGAGCATATTCCACTGTCAAACAGTTCTTAACATCAGGAAGCTCCTCCTAAGGTTTAGGTTGAATCTATTTCACTGCATTTTGGATTCATTGCCCCATAGTGTCCTAGTTTCTAGACCACTAGCAAACAAGCTGGCTCTTCCTCCTCAATGGGGCATCCTTTCAAATATTTAAATATGACTATGATGTCTCCTTCACAATCTTCTCTTTCCCAAGCTAAACAGGTCAGTTCCCTCAGGTTCTTCAGCAGGATTCATGGCTTCCAGAACTTTGGCCATTTTGGTGGCCCTTCTCTGGACCCCCTCCATCTTGACCATATTGTTCTCTAATTGTTTTGCTCAGAACTGGATACAGGGTAATCCCAGTTGAGGTTTAACTAAAGCAGAGTAGAGTTGTTCCCTGACTTCCCTCAAGTTAGGCCAGTGGTTCTCAACCTCTGGGTCCCCAGATGTTTTGGCCTTCAATTCCCAGAAATCCTAACAGCTGGTAAACTGGCTGGGATTTTTGGAAGTTATAGGCCAAAAACCCTGGGAACACACAGGTTGAGAACTACTGGTCTAGAGGCTATTCTCCTCTTGATGCAGCGTAGAATTGCGTTAGCTTTCTTCTTTGCCATGTCACATTGTTGCCTCATGTTCAGCTTGTGGTTTCCTAAGACCCCTAGATTCTTTTCCCAGCCAAGAGTCACCTGTTTTCTCTCTCTGAATATCATTTTTATTGCCAAGGAGTAGTTACATACATTTCTCCCTGATAATATGTCAAGGTAATGGTTAAATGTAGTGAAATGTTTAACTCATTGTAGGTGTGTAAGTTTGCTTCAGCAAGCAATCTAGTACTGAAGTAGTTAATCACATAGAGCAATGATTTACTGCCTAGAGGGAAAGGAATTAGACTTCCGCTTTTGCCTACATAGAAGGAAATGTGTCACTGAGGATGGAATGATAAAACTTCTTGCAATCGCCATTAATCTTGTGTCAGAGCAACATGTGTCCGAGCAGCTCCAGCTGCTATCTATGTAAATAGCTGTGTAAATAAACATTAATTACTCCCGGGATCGGCTGATAGCTATTCAGTCTTATTTGTTCGTGCTACTAGGCAGATGCTGAGTTGCCGAACAGAGGAGAGAATTGAGAAGGATGTCTGTAAGTGTCTCAATTTATCCGCCTCACATCCATCATCCACATCTGACATGATATTCATTTTCTGAGATTGGGCCAATGACCTCTCTAATCTGTTACGGTCATTTTGGACCCTGACCCTGTCCTCTGGGCTATTAGCTCTCCCTCACAATTTGGTGTCATCTGCACATGAGCATGTTCTCTATTCCATCATCCAAGTCATTAAGACTGATATCCTGGGAGATCATGGATCAATCCCTCAAGCAAGAACATAATTGTTGTTGGGAGGTTCAGTTGCCAAAAGATGGCTTTTATGAAGTTGAGGGGGAAGCTGTTTCATAGTTCTGCCTTGGTCTAACTTTATAGACCATTTCCACATCTAGCATCTCAGATGGAAAATTCCACAACAAGGAACACATTGTCCTGATGGACAAGATTAGGAGTATTAAAGGCCCTCTCCCAATCTTTTATGCACATTTCAGACCTTCAATGCGATAAGGAAATGCCTCCATGTTCCAGCGCAGATCAGGCTGGCAGCTTCCTGGAGTGAAGATACATGAAACCCAGTCTGGAATGAGGACGTTTACAGAGGGACAGATTCAGCATTGTGAAAAATGGACTGAGCCTAGCAGCGCCTTAAATGCTTTATTTATTCTGCTGTGTCCAGATTCCTTCTCCGACTGTCAGAAGGATAAAGACCTTGGACAACTGACAACTCCTATGGTTCTGTAGCTAAAGTGGTGTCAAACTGGATTCATTCCACAGTGTAGATGATCCGCCAGGCATCAAGAGTAGGCTGAATGGCTGCTTTCACAGTATACAAACGTAGTTCATCGGCAAGTAGCATGATTCAGAACCCCATTCCGCATAACCTGAAGGACAACAAACAAATAAGTTGGGTACTGATCCACTGTGGAATGAATGCAGATCGATGCAACTTTCGCTGCCCTGGCTGCATGCTATGGAACTGTGGGACTTGTAGTTTAGCAAGGCCCCATCACTCCTGGAAAGAGAAGGCTCAAAACAAGGTAAAACTACGACTCCCATAACCCCATCGTATTGAGCCATGGCAGTTAAACTGGAATCAAACTGCATTCATTCCGCACCAACAGTTCAGGTGCTTCAGTGGCCATTTTGGGCTTTTTGTGCAACAGGGAACCATGCAAGATAAGAAGGGAGAACATAAAGGCTAGTGGGGAAGATTTTGCATGATCGAAATCATCTTGTGAGTGCCGGCGGGTTTTCGTCCATGCAAAATACCAAAATAGACGATCAATCTGACTTAAAGGATGGAACAGCTTTTAAATGACAGAAGGAAGTTTGTTGGGGGTTAAGATGAATGTGCACGGTTGATCATCTCCAAATAATTATGTTAAGATAAGAAAGGTGTGGGATTGAGGAGGGTGTATTAGAAGGGGGAGAGCAAATGAGACAGTGGAGGGGAAGGATGTCTTTCCTAGAAATGTCCAACTTTAATTGGACATTTGTTAAATTCCTGTTAAAAGAAATAGACATTGGATTTCAATTTTATAACACAATAGATGCAATCTATGATAAACAAAAAGCAAAAATTATAATAAATAGTCAATATACAGAGGAAATAAGGATCGACAAGGGAACACGCCAGGGCTGCCCACTCTCCCCATTAATTTTCATTTTTGCAAATTAAAATTTTACTGAAAAATATAAGACGAGGCAAACAATAAAAAGGAACAAAGGTAGCTAATTATGAATTAAAAACTAGAGTATTTGCTGATGATATCATTTGTATAATCGACGAACCAAGAAATCAAATACAACAATGGATAAATAAATTGGAAGAATTTGGTTCGGTAGTGGGATTTTATTTAAAGAAAAAGAAAACAAAGATTTTAACGAAAAATATCCCAAGAAAAACTCAAGAAGAACTAGAGAAGATAACGGGTATTCAAGTAGTAAAGAAAATTAAATATTTAGGGATATGGATTTCGGCAAAAAACGCTCATTTGCTAAAAAATAACTACCATTTGAAATGGAAAGAAATTAGTCAAGATCTCCAAAAATGGAAAAAATTGAAAATATCCTTATTTGGACGTATATCACTAATCAAGATGAATATACGAACATTTATTCAAATCTAACGCTCACCTTTATGGGATCAATGGCCTTGCCAAAAGTGGAGTGAGCGTTAGATTTGGGTCTTACAGTAATCTTAGAGCTGAGCCAGAGCAAAAGGGGAAGAAGCTTTAATGGTCATGGCTCAATGCTATGCAATGGTGGGATTTGGACTTTGGTGGGGCATCAGAAGGACCAAGACCTTGTGAAACTACAGCCTCCAGGACTCCATAGCATTGAACCAAAGCAATTAAAGTGGATTCATTCTACAGCATAGATGCATCCCAAGCTTGTCTTTTCAATCACTGGAAGCTTTGGCATTCTAACACCCCTCCACACACTGTACTTATGCCCAGGTTTTTAAGTAATTGATATGTTTTTATGTTGTTCTATACGGTTTTATGTTGTTTTATATTACCGTATATCCTCGAGTATAAGCCGACCCGAATATAGGCCGAGGCACCTAATTTTACCACAAAAAAACTGGGAAAACATTGACTCCAGTATAAGCCAAATTTAAGAAATAAAAACAGATACCAATAAAATTACATTAATTGAGGCATCAGTAGGCTAAATGTTTTAGAATATTTACATCAAACTCAAATTTAAGATAAGACTGTCCAACTCTGATCAAATCATTTTTCTCATCTTCTTCAATGTAAATGTGCTTTTAATAATAATCGAGTAAAATAATACATGTAATAATATTAATAATAAATACAGGAAAATAATACATGTAATAATAAATAGAGTAAAATAATAAATGCAATAATAATAATAATATCAGAGTGAAATAATAAATGTAATAATAATAATAGAGTAAAATAAATGTAATAGTAGCAACAATAATAGAGAAAAATAATAAATGTAACAATACCAATAATAATAGAGGAAAATAATAAATGTACCATATATTCTCGAGTATAAGTTGACCCAAATAAAAGCCAACCAGGACCCTCACCCGAGTATAAGCAGAGGGGGGCTTTTTCAGTCTTTAAAAAAAGGGCTGAAAAACTAGGCTTATACTCGAGTATATACAGTATATTGTTATATTGTTTTTAATGCATGGATTGTTTTAATTTACGTCGATGTTGGTCCCGTCCCCATGTGAGCTGCCCTGAGTCGCTTTGGGGAGATGGAGGTGGGATACAAAAATAACGTTGTTGTTGTTGTTGTTGTTATCATTATTAATTCTAAGCAGGCAGCAACTGCAATGCACTAATTACAAAGAGCACACTTTTTGCCACTGCGCATTACATTCAGCATCAAATACTTTTTTTGGTTTCAGGGTTTTGAGCATTGAGGTGCGCATTAGATCCGATGGTGCGTTAGACTCGAGTCAATACGGGTCTTTTTTTATTTCAGTCCACAACTGTTTCAACAAACAATGGCAGGGAGAGGTGTCTAAGGATGCATCTACACTGTGGAATGAATGGAGCTTGAGCCCACTTGACCTGCCATGGATCAATGCTGGGGAATCCAAGGAGTTGTAGTCTGACAAGATCTCGAGCCTTCTCGGCAAAAGAGTGCACTCCAAACTGCAACTCCCAGGATGCCATAACATTGAGCCTTGGTAGTTCAAGTGGGGTTGAGCGGCATTCATTCTACAGCGTAGTTGCTCTCATCTTTGGGCAGAAAACTGGAGCAAGAAG